>NC_047159.1:8623840-8758840 GCF_009819705.1 Hippoglossus hippoglossus | reverse complement strand
CTCTCTCTCTCTCTCTGTCACTCTATTTCTCTCTCTCTCTCGCTCTCTCTCTCTCTCTCTCTCTCTCTCTCTCTCTCTCTCTCCCCCCCCCCCCCCCCCTCTCTCTGAGGCATTCCTCCAACAATAGCAGCCTCTCTCTCTTTGTGGGCCCTCTCCTCAGAAACACAGTCAACACAGTCCAAGGTGTCAGTGCAGCAGAGGCTCCAAAACAAAAACAATGTGGGAAAAACAGGGATGAAAAACATTGAATGGTATCAACAATGTTTTTCTTGGAGACTTAAGTTCTCAGGGTTTATTTTCAGACCTTTAATCACCACTGTTTTGGTTACATAAAGTCATGGAAGAATAGATGTACTAACAATATGCCGCATGAGAACCCAGAATACTGTTTAAAACAATACGTATCTTAAAACTGAAAAAGAAAAGACAGAAACAAGAGAGAATTCTTTGATTTACAATTCTATAATGCTTTACTTAAATATTCCTAATCTAATGATGGGTCATACAGTAAAGAAATGTGGAGGTCTTTCGGGTATGATGGTGGAAAAGTAGTAATTTAGCACATTTTGAATTAAATGAATTAGTCTGATATACAACTATATATTATAATATAGGACTGACCTTCTCAGGACCAGTAGACCTCGTGGTCCTAATGATGAAAAGGTCAACTCCGAGGTCCTGGTTTAAATCAGTGGGGTGAAGTGTGGTTAGTGTCGAGTGGAGGTTAAGCATAAGGTTTTGTTTTAAGCTGTTTTACAATGAATGGAAGGCAATGCAAAGTCCTTACAAGGATAGCCCGCACATAGTGATAGCGTGTGTAGGTGCACATGCCCAGATGTGAGTCCAGAGGAAAGAATGGTCTCTGTTTTTTATCCTGCAGATTAAGCTAAGTCATCACTGAGGATTGTTCTACAGTTTATTAGACTAAATTCTCATAGCTCACTTTCATCTGTAATGTGGTTTCACACATTCTCCAAAACGCTGGTAGAGCACGGTATTAAAAACAACAAAGTTCAGTACAAACAACAGAAGGCGAACTGGGATAACATGAGTGCATGTACGTGTACTTTGAACATAACTCAGACACAAAGCCGGACACATTAGACACACATGAGATTTTCACATCACACCCCACATCCTCCTGCTGGGACGTCCTCAGTCACAACTGAGCAGAACAAAATCATAAATCCTTTTAATCAGTGCAACACATTCACAGATATATATACAGGTCAATCACAGACAGTGCTCCACCCATTTCCCTCAAAGAAGAGGACTCACTGCGAAGAAAAACAAGAATTCTGTCTTGAAAAACAAGAATGGCAGCCATTAGTTTGAGAGTGTTATAGGTCACATATGGCTCAGATAAAACGTGTAAAGTGTTTATCTTTGCACGCTGTTGAGCAGGTTGCTCTGAAATACGAGTGCTGACATGCGGATGTGAGCACAGCGTCGAGGACAGGGAATCAACAGGAGGCTGCTCGGGGAGGAAAAGCTCACTTTTCCCACTTGTCAGAAATGGATCAGGTTCAGTTGTGTCAGTGTCACTGGTCAGCAGAGACGGAGCTGTGTGTCAGTGTGACAAAGAGAAATCCTCTCTGACTCAGGAAGATTTTTCAGGCTTTCAGGTTTCCTGGCAGAATAAAGAGTGGAGAATGTTCTTTGCATCAGGAGCAGTGCCAAGTTTCCTGTGAGCTGCCACATCATCAACACCACATGTACTGTTGCCCCATCTTGTGGCTGAAACCTTAAATCTACAAAAACAAATCAAGCCAGTACAGGAGACAGAGAAACCAGTAATTTACGTGTAGAGTGAATCAATAATTAAATATAATGGGGCTGAGGAAAAGGAAAATTGTATTCATCCACCAGATTGTTGTTACGTAACTTTACCACAATATGGAATGCAGGATCAGTTGATTGTGCACATGCGATCTACAAACACATTTCAGATGTCGGGGAAAGTGGTGTCAGATATTATTTATATATATATATATATATATATATATATATATATTTATTTATATATAATGAATTTGTATTAGTATTTTGCAAACATTAACTGTGTCTTTTAACTGCAATTCATACACAAATTTCAAGAAGAATATCAGTGTATTCCTGTATGAAGTGTCACAGAAATGTACAGTAAAAATATGCATGGATACATTTACATTTATAACTAAATGTATAAATCTATAGATAGATCGATAAATATGCCATGCACAAAGTATTCATTATTTGATATTTGAATGCTTCATAAAAAGAGGATTTTTTTAAACAAATGAAATATAAATCGATCAATTAATATTAAACCTTCATACTCCTTTCCTCTGTATACTTGTTTAAAAGGAACAAAAATAATAGTAAAATGAGATAAAACAAGTAAAGAAAATAAATGATCATCTTGTACTAGTACCACGATGGGGAAATGTGCCATGTTACTGCAGCAAGTAAACACACAATATAAACACATGGAAATATTAAAACAAAGAAATTAATACGCATTTTGCACAATGTAAACAGCTCATATACACTCTTACAGTATTTCACATACATGAAATAGAAATTGCACAGAAGAGTAAAAAATCTGAGTGAGATATGAGTGGTTCTATTATTCACATTCTTAAAATGGAATCACTATAAGACAAAGAGCAGGACAAGGGGACTGCTATAGAACATATTTGAGTATATAAATAAAAAACAACAGAGAATTAGACATTTAGATTTACATGTATGGTTATATTAACATTTTTAATTATAACAATATCCACTGGATGATCGTCAGAGAGAGACAACAGCTTGTTTTTCCCCGTGTGCGTTTTGCAGACGGAGGAAGTTTGGCCCACCTCGGCCTCTGTAGCAGGAGCAGGGGGGGAGGAAGAGGAGGAGGAAGAGGAGGAGGAGGAGGAGGAGAAGAGCATGACTGGTCCTCTGACGTGGAATATTTCCGTAAAGAGACGATGAAGGAGTAGCGGCGTGTAGCTCCACTTCCAACCCGGGTTTGACGTAGAATCGAGACGGGATCACACGGCCCAGAGTCCCGGTGAGAGCGAGGCAGAGCCGGGCTGACGGATCCTCCCTCTCTCTGGCTGTGTCCCCCGCCTCCACACAGTCATGATTAAAGCCATTTTAATATTCAACAACCATGGCAAACCACGGCTGTCCAAATTCTACGAGCACTACGTGAGTACCCTGACGTTCCCATCATTTCTACATCCGCATCTCTGTGTTTTTATCCCGGCTTTGCTTCGCATCGAAAGGGCCACAGTGAATCTGCTCGGATACTTTTAACTCCACATGTTTTCTCTTACGCAACCGCGAGGAAACATCCCCACGAGCGATGGTCGCCCGCAGCTTGGATGCGCGTGCTCCACTTCCCATTGTGTCGGATGAGATGTCAGTGCATGAGCCCGCTGAATTATTAACCGTGTGCGAGGCGATCGCGTTCCCCCGCACCCAGCCGCCCGTGTCCGGCTCAGCTCGGCTCCAGTGTCGGTGTCCAGCTGTGGTGGAGGAGGAGGTGATGGAGGAGTGAGTGAGTGAGTTCACCCTGTGTTTGTGTCACATGACTCCAGTGACGCCCTTGTGATGGACTCGTGCTCACTTCAACCCTCCTCCACCACCACCACTGCTCCTTCAATTCACTTTATTGTCATGGAACCACGGTGACACTACCTCCTGCATCAGGAGGAAGGAGGTGCAGGTGGGAAGTGACTGATTGGGTTATATTCTTTTGCTGGACATGCTGTGTTGGCTTTTTCTCATTATTGGATTTTATATCTCGAGGTTGGCTCCCACAACAGTCAGGTGGCCAAATTCTGTGCTGCAGCCACGCAGGAGCATTTCAAGGGACTTTTGGGGGCCCTAGACAATAAGGGACCTGGGGGGGGGGGAATCGAACAATCAAACACCGCCACCTTAAAGCTTCAGTGTGCAGAATTTAGTGACATCTAGTGGTGAAGTTGCATGTTGCAGCTGAAGACCCCTTACCTCAACCTCCCCTTCCAAACATGGAACCTGTGGTAGCCTTCAGTTGTCATAAAAACTGAAAAGATAGTTAGTTTGTCCAGTTTGGGCTACTGTAAAAAAAACATGGCTGCCTCCGTGGAGAGGACCCGCCCCTGATGTAAATATAAAGTATTTAAACATAAAGGGCCCATTCTAGGGTAAAGAAAACAACAATTTGTACAATTTAGATGAAACACACACGTGAAAACATCACTAGGATTATTTAATATTCAATTTCTGCCAATAGATCCTTTTCACCTAAATCTTACACACTGAACCTTTTAAAGAAATTCTCTTTTATTATCAAAATTATGAAGTGAATTCCATTCTGTACCATAGGCAGCTTTCAGACCCGCACTGAACTCCGGAGATGCACGTGTGAGCGCGAATATTCGAGTGAGAGAGTCCGGAGTTTCTGCGCGTCCCTTGTACAAAGTGCTGCAGAGGAGCTCATGTGTGAATACAACAGGAGATTCTCTGCAGGATGCACCACCAGCGAGCAGAGTAGTCGATAGATTAGTTGACTGACAGGAGTATTTTAATAATCAGTTTATTCATGAATCATCCTTTAAGCAAACAGTTTCTAGTACCGACTTCCTAGATTTGAGGGCTCGCTGTGGAGTAAAAAAAACAAACATTAAATCTTCATATCATGGAGACTGAAAACATTATTCACCATATTGGCATAAAAAGATTACATTTTATTGATCAAGCGCCAGTATCCAAGAGAGAAACCAGCAGATGCATCAATAATTAAACCAGCCCCTAGTTGCAGCCTCAGTGAGCGTCGTCCTCCATGTTGTCTAATCTGGAGACGAGATGAACATGCATGTGTTTCAGGAGGATAAACTGGAATTGACTGGATTATAAGTCGACTGTGTAGACACCATCTGCTATTTTAAAAGCTGAGGTGTAAGATTACTGTCTTGCAGCAACACGTAATATTTCACACATATCCCTTACTCAGCACTCCGTTTATCTAAGTTATTCACTGTTCAGTCAGCCTCAGCGAGTGGTGTTCACATGATGCGTGTTTGAGTCTTGTGTTGTCGTGCAGTTTGTTGTGTTGCGAGCGAGAGTTGAGACATAAAGCCAAAGCATCTGTCCAATCTAAGCGAGACATGTCGGAGAGAGGAGGGTGAAATATGGACGCACACAAACTCGCAGCGCAGAACATTGATGCACCATCAATTTTCACTCAGAAGCCGGGGAGGAGAACATCTGTGTGTTGATGTTATGATAGCAAGGCCTGTGATTGTGTGAGTTTGTGGTTCTGCACTTTCACAGCTACAAATGTCCTTCCTGCAAAACAATCTTGCATATGCAGTAAATTAGAGCTGCAGATCTCTGTGCTACAACCTACAGAATAAAGCAGTTTCACATGTGTAGGTTACACTTTTAACCCCTGCCCTATTTAATATGTGTAATCTGTATTTGTAGTAAAGCCAAATCAATATGGATTTTTGGGTTTCAGATGTCCATATTGGGCAGTAATACATTTCCGATACCAATAAATCCGCTTATATGTTAAAAAGAAATTGGCAATGATTCCTAAGATGTTGTTTAAAACCTTTATGACAAAGAAATATAATTGAAGCTTGATATTTTACCATTTAACCATAAACCATATTATGAATGCAACCAAATCTATAGAACTTTAATGAAGAAAATATATTTTTGAATACTATAATACTTCATACACTTCATATCTGCTTACAGCTACATTACAGTGTGTTATAAATCCCTTTTGTAAGATTATGTTTCTGCTGTTTTTGCCTTTTTATAGACAGTTTACAGTGATGATACGATGGGGAACATTAAGGGAGAGAGCGGTGTGACGCGTGAAGAAGGTCAGGGACCTTTATCCAACTCAAACTGGGGAAATGTAAAGGGAAGGTTTCAGGTTCAAAGAATGAAGCAATAAAACCTTGAAAGTTTAAAAGATCTAGAAATTAGAGGAAAACATATGTCCAAAAACAATGGCATGAAGAGACCAGCATGAAGATGCTGCTTATCTTCTTACTGCTCTGCTCTTTTTTTTATTCTCTGCGACTGTATCATTAAACTGTGAGTACAGTAACCCTGCTGGTCCCGTGCTGCAAGTCACATGACCGATTCAACCTCGCAGCCAGCCGGGTTCTGGACACCCTCTCCTTGTGCTCGCTGACCTGCTGCGGACCCTGCGAGGACATTAGCTCCCTGTGGTGAAGCAGCCTCAGTGTTAGAGCTGCACACAAACATGTTCACCCCCAGGTTAAATGAGAAACCGTATGAGATCATATGTTTTTAGATTACATTACAGTCTCATCTGAATTTTAGTCTCTTAAATCGACCTAATGCAGGAGACTTTACCCCCTATTTGCACAGAAAATCTTTAAATGTGAGTCCACTCTTTAAGCCTTTCAGTTCCTCAAACACGCCTGAGGATGTTTGAGGGTTTAAACACAACCTCGTCCATTCGCAAACAATGCGATTAGCCTGCCTTGATTTGGTTTGCACAATGAAATCATTGGCTGCATTGCCTGTGGCCACCAGTGTATGTTTTAATATAGAAAAAGAAAATGGTAGGTATATAAATCCTGTTGTCCCCCCCCCCCCCCCCTCTCTCAGAGCCAATACATGTGTTTGAGGAAAACCGAGGCGAGAGGAGCCATTAGTTTACCTGCCAACCGAATGAAACGGCTCACTGGAAGCAATTAAGTGCACAAACAGCGCATTATTTACCATCTCGTGTTTGTTCTAATTTCCTGTTTCCTCGTTCCTCCTGCAGAGTGAAGACACGGAGCAACAGATCATCAGGGAAACCTTCCACCTGGTCTCGAAAAGAGACGAGAACGTCTGTAATTTCCTAGAAGGAGGACTGTAAGTGACGAGGCCCGGATGCATCCGCCAGTGACTTTAACTCGGTGGAAGTAAACGTAGCAGGAATTAATTTCGCCCTGTTAAAGCTGAGAGGGCTTTGTGAACGTCAGTCAATAGTAACAGTGTTTGCAGATCATTTATCATTCATGAATGAGGAACTGGGTGTTGTTTTACATCAGGAAACTCCACCGTTTGCGCTCGATCTTTTATTTTTTCACCTCTCAACTGCTCAAACTGTGCGACACCAAAGCCAAATGGTTATGAAAATATTGTACCGCACTGTACATTTAGCGTTTAGACAAGTTCAGAGTACTAGACTACACATGATCAAGAGGGTTTACGTAATTTCCTGTGTTTCAAGCTTACACACTCCTAAAGGTCTTACCTAACCTGCCTCCCTCCCATATCTTTTCATGTTAGTATATTGTGCGTCCTATCTTTACACATAAAAATATCCCGTTGTTTCTCTCCTTGCGTTTCTGTGTTATCTTTACTTTTACTGACATGTTAACGAGTGTCAGATCAAGCTCTGGGGCAGAGAGTAACATCCTCTGTGTATTTTTTAAAACTAAAACTCCTCCTCTTGTCAATTATTCAAAAGGAGAAATCAAGAAGTTTTTGCATGTGATGCTTAGATCAAGACTAACGTTACTTCTTGTGTCTCCTTGTTCCCTGTTGTTCTCAGGTTGATCGGAGGATCAGACTACAAGCTGATCTACAGACACTATGCCACACTGTACTTTGTGTTCTGTGTGGACTCCTCAGAGAGTGAACTAGGAATTTTAGACTTAATCCAGGTAACAGCCGATTGAAATCACAGGGTCTATTTACACACTATATTTACATACGTGTCACAGGCCATTTGAATTCTGTCTCACGCAATCATTAACGCTTCTGTTGACAGGTATTTGTGGAGACGTTGGACAAATGCTTTGAGAACGTCTGTGAGCTTGACTTAATTTTCCATGTAGATAAGGTAGGAAATACTTGTGATCTCTGTGATGATATATATTTATGATGTTTGAACGTTTGATTTTGTATTGAAATCAGATAGGCTGCTTCTTAAAGAACAACTGTACTACATGCTACAACAAAGAGCTGAAATTATTAGATGATGAATAGATTAGTAGATCTACAGAAAATGAATCAGCAACTATGCTGTCTGATTAATTATTATTCTTTAAATAAGAATTGCCAAATATCTCCTGGCTCGAGCTTCAAATGTGAGGATTTGATGCCTGTTTGTGAAAAAGGAAATCTTGTAGCTGTTGACTGGACAAAAACAAGCAATATAAATATCTCTTTAGACCCTTTGGAATTTATGCCTATGAAATTTATCAAATGTTTGGCAAATAATTCCCTGTTAAAAAAAAATAAAAAAATGTGTTGCAGCCTTACTGTTTATTTGATTTCAGCTATCATGCTCTTAAAAAGTCCTCAGTGGGCTCCTATAAGTGGAGGATGGTGCAGGAGCTGCTAATGAATATAATAAACTATAATAGTAATAATATACATTTGTCTTCCTAGATAAGGTTTTAATTTTAGACAAAAACTGCACATTAATAAACACCTAAATACTTTATATAGACTGTTATAACCTATTTATTAAATGTTGTAACATTCAGACACACTGAAAAAAATATATATATTTACCTTTTAGGTCCACAACATCCTGGCAGAGATGGTGATGGGCGGGATGGTCCTGGAGACCAACATGAACGAAATCATCATGCAGGTGGATGCTCAGAACAAGATGGAGAAGTCTGAGGTAAGCGTGACGACGCCTGTTCACCCGTATGTGTATGACTTGACTTTACCTCCATACTCTCTGAGGTATTGTGTCCAGTATGCAGGCATGTGTGTATGCTGCACCCTGCATGCCACTCTCCAGTGAACTTGTGGATGCTCCCTACCTACTCTTGAGTGTTTGTGCTCCTTCTTTTTTCCGGCCTCTTCTCTTGCCGCTGCACTGCTCCCAACGCAGACCAAGGCTCAACATGTTCTCTCCTGTAATTAAAATAAAAAACAAAACAGTATCACAGTCATCACTTTTGTCACTACTAGACTTAACTGTACCATTGTCCGATGCATCTCCAAAATCTGTGACCATTGAATCTCTCATATCCTCTAAATTTGGATTTAAAGTAGGTGTTTTTTTTAACTTGCTCATTATGTCAGAGGAGAATGTGGATTTTAAACGCAGTCCATGTTGAAGTAACTGCTTCCTTAATGTGCTCTAAAGAGACATTGCTTTGCTTTCCATGCAGCTTCTGCCCGCAGAGAAACATTCATTTACTCATCAGTAAAGTTTCTAATCCGACAGCCAGAGACAATTCCATGAAATCATTTCTGTTGTTGTATTGTGTGTCGATTTTTTTTTTTTGCCTCCACGCTCCTAAAGCATTACTGCACTAATGATTTGGTTTTGTTCTTTAAATGACTGCAGAGATGTCTAAACACTGAGGCAATGTTTCTGGGGAGGCATTTTTTGATTTTGCAATGACAGACGGCCACACAATTGTTGTGTTTTCGAGTGAAGGGTTACGTTATTAGGTCGACATTAATTGTGTGCTCTAATATTTGAATTTAAAAAGTTTTAGTGTGAACTACATGCACCTTTTTCTCAACCTCTGAGCTGCATTGTGTGTTTTATACCAGACACAGTCTTTCCTCTGGATTGATATTCTGTAAGCAGAGTCTTTTACTGTTCTACAATCATCAGAGCGGCTCTGTCTCTTCCCTCTTGGACCTACCCTCGACCACAGTGTGTTTTTCACACTGATGCTAATTCAGAATGACACTGTTCATTTATAGCACAGTGTTTGGGGAACAAGGAGCGAGCTGTTCTTCCTCCAATCTGGCAACGACCAATTAAGTGGCATCAGTGTTTTTTCATCAAACTAATACTTCTTAACTCGTATCTTTATTTTTTGCATTAGAAATAATTCTGGGAGAAGCTTACGATTGACTTTCCAGACGTGGTCCATGATAGGTCCTATCACTTTTTTTCTGTGGAGATGAACTGTAAATCCTTTTTAATCTGCTTTAACATTCCTCATTCCTCTTTTTTCCTGACCCTGTCTAGTTCTTTCCATTCTTCTCTCTCTTTACAGACGTTTATCTTTCAGTCTACCAGGCAGGACAGGTAGACACAGGTACTGCTAAATTTACAACCCAGTGCTTTAACCTTAACTGAAGTTTACTCTCCCCCCATAGTCTCTTCACATGGCGCTCCATGTAACAGTAAACTGACGTCACTAACCTATGCAAGGAATCTTTCGTCACAGACCCAAAAATGTGCCATTTCTCTTCTTAACTAGTGACATCATGTATTCGCTTCGGTGAGTTCACACGAGGTGGGCGGGATAAAACAAAGACCTGACAGTGTAGTGTGTAAATCTAACAGGTGGGACTGGCTACAGGTACTTCTGTTTTAGACATTTCTTAAACTGTGTTGACATTATAGGATTAGAATAAAGAAGAATAAAAGAAATTAGAATGGCACTCTAATGAAACTACATTTAAATTCCCTCGATCCAGATATTTTGGGGGGGGTTCTGCACCAAATTGTACACTCTCAAAAATGTCAGCCCCCTAATTATCTCAGATTTCTTTCATCAAGATCCATAAATTATTCTCTTAGAAAACATGGAACATTTTGAAAAAGTACACCCTATCTTGAGATGTTAAAGTAATTTAAGTGGATCTGACTACTGATCTGAATCGCCCCAAAATCGGGTTCTTTGCTGACCCCGGCCACATGCTTCCAACAAGTTTCACGTTAATCCGACCTGTAGTTTTTCCGTAATCCTGCTAATGATCAGACAGATAAATAGATGCCCTTCTTGGTGGAGCTAATACAATTATTACAGTTTTGGGGTTCTCTATATCTAATCAGAAATGTTAAAATTCTGCATTAAAGGAATAGTTCAACATTTTGTGATATTCCCTCATTTGCTTTCTTATCAAGCGTTGCATAAGAACATCTGTATCTGGAGCTAGCAGCTGGATATCTCAGTTTAGCATAAAGACTGTAACCAGAAACATCTGGTGTTACACTGTCAAACCGCAACATAATCCACTAGCCTGCTCCTGTAAATCTCAGTAATAAAGAGGGTTCATCTCATTTGTTTAGCTCATTAACAATTCTCCTGTTTTACAGGTTGTTATGTGTCTGATTATTTCTTGGCCCAGGGGAGAATCCATGCAGTTACTGGTCCCAGCTAATTAGAAATGGTCTGGCACTGAACAGCTCATAAAACAGTGAATTGTGTTAACACTTTTTGCAGAGATTGAACAACACGGTATAATATTAGTTATAGAGTTAGCTATACAGGTGCTAACAGTTTCTCGGCTTTGACTTTAAGCAAAGCAGAGCTAACTGGCTGCTGTCTCATGCTGCATATTTTTGCAGTATTGATATTAAGTCTTAACTCCAGCAGCAAAGCTTATTTCCCAAATTGTGAAACTTTTCCCTTTTTATATCTCTTTCTCTAAACCACACCTAACATGACGTAAACCCACGATAAAAATAAACCTCTAGAGCTTTTATCCTGTGATTCTCTCCCACTGATGTCTCACAGACGAGAGCTCGGGTGCTGCTCAATTTTTAAAAGACTCCCCGACTAGCACAGACCAGAAAGTCAAACCACTGTTGTGTGTTACACAGCTGGTGTTACTATTTCTGTACATATGAGTCACCCAGCATTTCATTAAAAACCCCACTATAATGGACCGGCACAGTTGGCCTCCAGGTGGCCCCGCTGCGACTCTGTCTCACTGAAGACGGAGTCCATGTGCTGGATCAGCATTCCTCCATGTTAAGGACACGGTCGTCTTTCTGTCCAACACAAGTCTCCTTGATTCTTGGCAGAGGGAGGAATGTCCATTAGACAAATGGCCCATTGAATTAATCCTGTGAAAATAAGTGGAGTGGATAAATCTACATTCCAGATGCACTCGGAGCATGTCACATCACTAAATGATTCACGAGGTGATTTGAACGTGTTCCTGAGAGAAAAGGGTGAAGAATGCGTAGCTTTTAAGTCTTATGGTCATTTTTGGGTCCGTCTCCTAAAGATTCAGTCGGGGGTTCTCTAACCGCAGTGATTCTCAAATGTCAGCTCACACCTTGAGTCGAAAAAAATCACCAAAACGCTCACTCGCTGAGCTTTATTTGATTTTTCCGAACTTAAAACGCCAAATTGATTTGATACAGCTTCACATTGAGATTCATTGTGTTAGAGTGAAGTGCCTCCTCTGTCCCTGAGAATAGATCTACCATGGTAGTTTAGCACAACTAGGCTTACGACCTCCTTATGTCATCAATAGGCAACACTATAGAAGAGTCAATGGCACCATGTTCTTGTTCCTCTATCCATAAATATGTATTTAGACAGAACAATGTTAGCAACAGTCTTCCCTGAAGTAATCCCACCGACTGCAGGTACAGTACCACCTGAATTATCATGGCCAAAGCTTACATGATGTTTAATTTGATTCTTTTGTTAATTAAATTTGACGCACACGTTCTGTACACACCTATCTATCCAAACATCATTCCCGCCTTCATATCCAGCTCCATTTTTTTCTGCTTTACCAATTCTCTCCCTGCATTTTTACCCTTATCGGTCCTCAAGAGTCCGGTGGGTTCACTTTCCAAGCAATGCTGCCTTTTGTCCATTTGATGAATGTACAGTACTGCTCAGTACGTTAAAAAAACAACTAATAGTGAATGGCCCAGTACAGAATGTCCTCACAGTTGATTCATAATTGGCTCTGGTTGTGATGTAAATCATTCTAGAAACAAATACTGCATGTGTGTATGAGGCTATGAAGGCATCTGAATGTACATTTGCACATGATGTCTGTCCCAGTAGCTGTCAGTGCTTTTGCATTGTGTCAACAAGTGACTGTTGTTTTGTCTAGTACTTTGTTTAGCATTGTGTGAGTCTAATGTTCTCTGTTCAATGTGTTGTCGTGTACGGCATGTTTCTTCTTTTTTTTAAATTTACTGCTTTGTATCTTATCAACCCTCCTTGTGTGTGTTTTTGTGTGTGTGTGTGTGTGTGTTTGTTTGTGTGTGTATAGGCCGGCATTGCAGGAGCGCCTGCTCGTGCCGTATCAGCTGTAAAGAACATGAACCTCCCCGAAATGCCCAGAAACATCAACATTGGTGACATCAGCATAAAAGTGCCAAATTTACCCTCCTTCAAATAGCGGCAGTGACGTCCTGAGCCGGCGGATGTCAGCCAGTGTTTACCATGATGCAATCTGTTTACCAAAACCTCAAATTACCATCTTTTATCAAAGCTATACATGAGTTGAAGGTACTGTGTGGTTTGTCACTCCTAGTTCTGGTGTTCTCACTCTGTTTCTCCGATTAAAGAAGACAATGTTTTACATTTTTTTCTTTTTTTTTTTTTCTTTTTCTGTTTAAAATGAAGTATTTATTTATCCGTGGTACATTCCTTCTGCCTCGCTGGAGGTTGACCCTCACTCAGCACAGATCTGTGTCAGTTTCTCACTAAAATGATTTCACCTTTTCACCTTCAAAAGTGTTTACTCAAAACGTAATGAAGTTTGGGAGCAGACTATTGGTCTTGGTTATTCCAGGGGAGAGAAATGCATCAGTGGAGGGAACTTAAAGAAACCATTTCAAATACCAAATTGGAGCAAGTCTGCTACAGTATTAAAATTCATAGGTTATAGCTTGTTTGTAAAATCAGTGCAAACAATAAAGAATATTATATTGCTGTGTTACAGAAATATGGATATATATATATATATGCTTAAATGAAACTTTCTTTTCTTGTTTGTATGCAAAAACATTTTTTAATGATTTGTTATGTCTTTAAAAAATTATTTTAATTTGAATCTGTGCTTGACCCTTTTCTTTTTCAACATAATAAACTGTCAAAACTCAAACTTTGTGTTTGTCAAATTTCATTATTACTATAAGCTCATATTTTCAATATGTATTTGATACATAAACCTTCACAAAACGTGAAAGCAGCATGTTATAAATTGTCCCTGGAGACATAAGATCTTGTTGAACAAAACTGTTTGGTGTATGGCAGCGAGTTATTTAGGTTGTGAAACAAAACAAATGTAGAATTTGAAGATTCAAAATGTTTATTTGTTCTATGCTACAGGAGACATTACCCTACACTTTGTAAATTTCAGGAACAGGAAACATGTAGTCAATGCTACTGGTGAGTTACTGATATACAAAATAATTATCAGTGGGTCATTTGACATTGAAGAAACACTGAAGTCCTATGCAAATTGGTGTGACCTGTTCATTGTAAAAAATAACCTGAGTTGCTAGTGTTCCATCATTATTAGCCAGCGAGCCATTGAAAACATTAAAATTAAAAATCTATCAATCTGTCTTTATATCTATCTCTCAGTATGTCTGTCTATCTATCTATCTATCTGTCTGTCTGTCTGTGTCTGTGTCTGTCTGTGTCTATCTGTCTCTCTGTCTGTCTGTCTGTCTGTCTATCTATCTGTCTATCTATCTATCTATCTATCTATCAATCTGTCTTTATGTCTGTCTGTCTTTCTATCTATCAATCTGTCTTTATGTCTGTCTGTCTGTCTGTCTATCTATCTATCTATCGATCTGTCTATCTATCTATCTATCTATCTATCTATCAATCTGTCTTTATGTCTGTCTGTCTATCTATCTATCTATCGATCTGTCTTTATGTCTGTCTGTCTGTCTGTCTGTCTATCTATCTATCGATCTGTCTTTATGTCTGTCTGTCTGTCTGTCTGTCTGTCTGTCTGTCTGTCTCTCCCATAGACTGTAGGTCTATCCTCCAGTGATTTAGCGCGTATGTTCCAGAGTTTGTCCAAATCTTGTTCCGTACTGACTTCTGTAGTTTCCTCGGATCCTTCGCCGCGCAGCTCTGACGGTCAGGTGACTGGTGACGTCAGACCAGGAAGTGGGGAGCTGCTGCTGCTGCTGACACTCTTCATCTCTGCCACAGACGAACATGACTTCCATCATTAAAGAAACACGAAGGTGGGAATCTTTTCTTCTCAGCTCGTATTTAAACTCAGGGACGATGTTGAACCTGCAGAGACACGTCCTGGAAGTTAGAGATACTGTGGTTTGCGGCAGAAAGGAGATATAGCGGAGTGACAGTTACTGCTGTCATTGACAAACTGTGTCTTTATTAATGTCTCTCACACAAGATTTCCTCCAAGACATCCTGAGACAGATACACGACGTGTGTGTGGAGGCAGACAGGAGAAATATATATCTGTACGTTACCACTGTAGTCACACTCTGATCATTCACCAAAGTTCAGTCTACAAGGAATAATTCATTCCATCCGCAATAACCCTCCTGAACAAACAGATGTAGACACAGCAGTCTCACCTGTTCTCCATCTATCTATCTATCTATCTATCTATCTATCTATCTATCTCATAACACTTTGTTCTGTACACATACATGTCAGAGGGAAATATAAATAAAATCAAATGCCAACACTGTTCGATTTCAATACTCAATAATTTGCTTCACAGAAAATACAGCTATGATTATTTTCTAGTGTCATTCTAAAATCACAATTCCCCTAAATCCATACTATCAAGTGTAGATATGCTTAATTGTGTCAGAGCAGCAAATAAGGTTGATTTTATTGTTGAATCTGATGATAATTATAAAATTATTGAGTTTACAATTGCAGAAAGTATTATATCCTCACATTGGAGACTGGAACCAGAGACTTGAAAAGTGACTGTAAACGATGAATCAATGATCGCAAATAGCTTTCTGTTTATTGACTTATTGATTGACTCAAATTTTCTTACTGCTGTGTGTTTATGTTGAACTAGTTTTTTTAATTGATGGAAATAATATTACAAGGATTACCTGAATCTTCTGGATTAAAAGTTAAGAATCCTTTTACATTAAAGGGGGTTAAAGAAATACAAAGTCTGAAACGTAAAACCATTTGACAATTGACTTTCATAATATTTATAACCTTTTTTTTTTTACGATTGCATTTTAACTTTGAGATATTCCTGCACTGTAGGTATTAATGCACATATTGACAGTTAGTGAAACAGATGTGTGTAAAGTCTATTTACTTTTCAGTAGCACGTATATGTTCAATGTAAATAACCTCATCTTACTATTCACACCTTTTCAGATTACCTTATTTACCCTGTGCTGCGTATTACAGCAGATAGAAAACACTGCTGCGTGTTGCTGCTGTTTGTTGGAGCTGCAGTTTATAGTTCATGTTTGTTGTCAATGTATAGACGTACCTTTGAATCCTCTGACAGTGACGGATCTTTCATCTTTCCCACGAGCAGTAAACTGATTTTGTTTCTTAACTAAAAGATCTCAGTGCTCTCTATGCCGCTGTGATTAGCAAACAAAATCCCCCACACTGTCTGACTTGCAATAATAAGCTAGAAACCTTCATCAGGCAGATGAAGATACCCTCAGTTGACAGACCTTCAACTGCCTGAAGGTCTATCATCCAAACGTTGCAATTAAACTTATTATTGCAAGTTAGACAGTTCGGATCCATTTATCCTCTTCCTACACATCTGTCTCATGGAATAGACGTGCAACGTGTTCTTCTGTTCTCCTTCTGCACCGCTGCCATTAACCCTCACCGCTCTTCTTTCCACACAGCATAAAAGAAGCGGTGACTTTCATCAACGCGATTGATGTGAACAAGTTCTCCAGGCTGATCTCTCGCATCATACAGAAGCTCCATCTGAAGGTACTGAGGCTGCACGGTGTTATCTGTGCCAAAGACAAGAGGCTTTTGAGGCTTTTTGCAGCAAAGCTGTGTTGTGCCAGGCGGAGCAGTGCATGAATAATGACTCGCTGGAGCATCAGGGGGGCTCGGCTCTAATTAATGCACGCACATGGCTGACACTGTTGATCATTCTGACTTTGCCGGCTGTCAAAAGGTGTCAGTCATTCATTTCAAAGAAAAATTTGTCCTTTGTTTTGTTTTTTTACCTGCTAAAAGAAAGTAATACTCCTTTGTTTAATAAAAATATAAAATATACTCAACACTTTGACATTTGTCATATCTGTAAAAACATTGGTGCAACTGCAAACATTAATGATGACTGTTCTGCATGATAGCTCACCATGGCAGATATCTGCAAGAGTTTAAAAGCACTGAATTAAGATTTTAAAAGATAGTACAATAACATGCAAAACTACATTTAGATGGATTTTGATTTGGTATTTTATTTACTGTATTGAACTGTTTATTTGTTGTCCATCATAAATCAATAGAGCCTAAAGATGTATCTCAAGATATTTCTTAATTTTCTGAATTCATTTATATTGTCATTGAAAAATTAATAGTGGCTGAATATTACCATTTGTATGCTGTAACTACATGCTTGGTCTTTTTTAAACCCAATTATTGACTAAAATCAGTAACTATCAAATTAATTGATACACTGAAATCCCCTTAAGTTGCTGACTCTTGACCCACATTCTAATTTGGTGTCAGATTTGTGTTTATATTGTCGGAAAGCAGCTTTTCATTTATGTTTCAGTTCTTGAAAATGTTGATCTTTCAGGAATCTTTTCAGTAAATTATTTTTTCCTTCATAGGGAGAGAAGACGTTCAGTGAGGAGGAGGAGCAAAAACTTCAGGCTGCTCTCTCATTGGATAAACAGGCTCTCAATCTCGTCCTAGAAACCGCTGCCTTCATACTCGAGCAGGTGAGTGGAGGTCACCTGACCATCTGTCCTTAACAATCCTTTACCACATTATTACATGACAGGGTTTTTGTTTATAATTTGATTGAAATGATCATTTAGCTAAATTGGAGTTTCATGTATTGTATATTATTGTTTATCTTAATTTTAGGGGTTAAATATTAGATTTGACTGTGGAGGCCAAGTAAGGAAAAAACGTTTACATTTTTGGAATATGAAAAACGTGAACTATGACTCTCACCCACTTGTTAAAAAAACTATATGCAAGTTACAGAGGCACAGCAAACAAGCGAACTTAATCAACAAAAATAAACAAGTAATGTCAATAGCTGTAACTCTTAACTTAGACACACACATTGGAAAAGTGTCTGTTATTTTGGTTCCTGTTAGTGTGGATCACATTGAGCCTATTTCTCCAGCAGGGGTCACTGTTGTATTGTGAGTTGTTATGTTGTAGCACTGTTGAGTGTTAGTTGTATATAGAAAAATTGCTGTGAAACATTAACAGGGGTTTTAAAATCTACAGTAACTTGTCTGCGTTGTGTCTTCCCTCCTCTGCAGGCTGTGTATCATAACGTAAAGCCGGCCTCTCTGCAGCAGCAGCTGGAGGCCGTTCATCTGAACCCAGACAAGGCCGAGGTCTTCTCTCAAACCTGGGCCACCGCTGGACCCGAGCTAGTGGAGAAGCTAAAGCTAAACATCTTTGCCCCAAAGAAGGTACTGAACCCTGCCCCACACCCACGTGACACCATTTCAACCTCAAGTCGACTGTTTCTTAACCAGAGCCAGATGAATCCAGTCCCAGACGGAGTGATTCAGGCTGCTCTCTTCTCACTGTTCTATCCCTTTGAACTGATTTGGTGCGACGTTACTCTGAGCTGAGAATCAGACTCTCCGTATTAAGGTTGACCTGCTTTCGTGCGAGTTCACTCCAGCTGTTAGTTTTAAAAAAGGGTCCTTTCACAGCTCACACTATTTGTCAGAGTAATTTTAAAACGTGTTCCTCTCTATAACTTTATTAAGCGGTGACATTTCAAACAGTGCTCCTTTCAAACTCGAGGTAATTTACGATCTAACGCAGAGTAAATGCGCATCAGTCACATTATGCAGGAGTTGTTGCTGCTGCTATACTTTCCAAACATCTCACCTGCCTGTGTCTCACACGTCTTCTCTCCAATATACCCATGCATGTGTCGCTGGCAGCAGAAAGCCGCGACAGCCGTGGATCTTCACGACGAACTCAGCTACTGCTTTAACTTTGGGCAATAATCAAGTCACACAAGAGACTGTGTATAACAGACATGTGGCTGTTTTCTATTCCATTTTCCATTGAGTAGAAAGCTGGATTTAGTTGCTTTTGTTCAGATAACAAATGTACACACTAATTGCCACCCTGTTGTTTCTCTCTCGTATTAGCTGAATAAGAGAAGTGATATAATTCTCACCGCTTTTCTCACTAGTGACAACAATTAGACACATGCAGGCGGTGGTAAGAATGGGGGAAAGCAGTCTCAATAAGACCTGCAAGTATATGTCTATTAGTCGAGAATTTTTCCAACAGAAAATTAACTGGCCACTGGTTTGGTAATTGATTTTTCAATTATCTCTTTGAGCAAGAATGACAAACATTTGCTCCTTACGAAGTTTCAAATGTGGAGATCCTTTGTCATCTTTGGGTTTTGGACTTGAAGAAATCACCTTGTGCTGTGAAAAACCTATCACAGTGACAAATGATGATCCACAAATGAATGCATGTTACATGTTGTGTATTATTTGGTTTCACAAATGCATTTTTCAGTCCACAAAGAAATAACAATTTGAACAATGCAACTCAACGTAAGTCAATCATCAGTGTAAAGTATATTTTCAATATTAAAATCAATATTCCACTTATACTCATACTTTATATTAAATCTTCCTGTGCATATATATGTGTGTGTGTGTCTGTGTGTCTAGAAATATATATTATTGCAGTAATTTACAGATTATTTACAGAGACATAAACATATGATGGAGCAGTAAATACAGAACAAAATAAGAAGGGAAATTAATTGATAAGTTACTGTTCTCTTTTTAGATTCGACAATTACACCGCATTTTAAAATTTAACTTTGTATTTGAGTTGATTGATCGTTACAGATTTATCATTTCAACTGTATTTATATGCTTACACTGAAAGTCTAAAGTAACACATCATAAAGTTGTGGCGTTTATTCATGCTAATGTGGCTGTTGTTCCAGTCGTGAATAATGTGTCCCGGCCCCTCCTCACCTCACACCTGTCCTCTGCTGCGGAAGCGTCCAGCCCCAATAAGTCACACATGGTTTATTATTATGGCCTCTCTCTGCATCGTAAAACACTTAACTGTCCTGCCTTGACTCTCCACTGCTAATCTATCACACTGCTACAGCTGACTGATGAGGTACCGCTCAGTAAATCAGACGGTGGATTGGTGAGTTTGGTGTTTTGGAGGCATTGCAAGTTTTTTTCACATTTACAGACGTTGGAGAAAAGTTAGGATGAGAGAATGAGAGTCTGACAACTTAGACTTTGAGGATGATACAAAGTTTTGCAGAAGTACCAATAGATAATAACTTGTGCATCTTTATCTACAGCATTTAGTCAATTTATTAATTGGCGATATGAAGAATCAATCTACACAAATTGTCAAGCAAAAATGCAAAACATTTGATGGTTTACAGGTTCACAAATGTGACAATTTTCAGCTTTTCTTGGTTTTACATTATACATGTTTGGATTTGACACTGTCCACCCAATGTGCACTGGATATTATGATTATTTATTGAGAAAAATAATTCTGAAAATAATTGGCAGATAAATTGATAATGAAAATAATTGTCAGTTGCTGCGTTCTATTTCCATTTTCATTTATAATTATAATAAAGTTGATATACTGTATATATAGCGCTAATCAAAGAACAGCGAAAAGTTATGATTATATAGTTATAATCATAAACGAATGTATTCATAAATATACAAAAATAAAAAAAAATCTTCAGAAATACTGTTCGTTCTTTTATTTTGTGGTAATTGCTACTGTTTTTGTTTCTAATAGTCTTTAAAATGTATGAATTTAAATTGTATCAGGGGCGTTTAAAAGTCTTTAAAGAGTCTTTATCACAGCTATGTTACTATGAAATAAATCCTGGTGCCATGTGTGTTTTTCAGCTGGAGTTTGTAGGATGGCAGTTAAACCTGCAGATGGCCCAGTCCAGCCAAGCCAAACTGAAATCTCCCAGTGCCGTCCTCCAACTGGGGCTCCGCAAGGAAGACTCCGAGGTATGAACACACACACACACACACACACACACGTACATTATGAATACACACACTTTGTGCATGTCGAGTATAATTTTTCTCGCTCTGCTTCTCTTATACTATCAATTATCTGCTGTAAAAACCAAACCACTGTAATCAGAGACGTTTTCTGTGTCTGTGCCTAATGACGAGCATCTCCAATCTGTCCCTCTTTCTCTGTTAATAGATGTTAATCCCACTGGTGTCTGTGTTGACCCAGAGGTGGATGTACATCTGGCTCCAGAGTAAGTGTAGTGTAAAGACCAGAGATCAGGGAGCTTGTTATCTGAAACCTCCAGGGTTTCTTTGTTCTCTTGAGAGACTCACTCTGGAGCTAGAACTGGATGGTGTGTGCATTTATTGCAGGGTCTCATTGTAACTAGCACTGAACTGTATCCATGCATTCACAGTATCCAGGCTTATTTACAATATGTTATGGATTTAGTGTAGCTGTCTGCAAATGACTGATTATTAAATGGTTTCCTTATTTATATCTCAGTCTTTGCATAGAGATACAAATGCCAATTTAAAACAAAGTATTGGATTGATTATTTTGCTGCAACATTGCAATGAAGCATAGTCTTAAATATTTGTATTTATAGAGGAAAACACGAAGAAACAAGATGCAATTATGGTTTTAACTTAGATTTCTGTTTCTTCTCATTTGTATTCAGTAGAGTTTGTTTGATCCCAATTAGCTAATGCTATGTAGTTACTCTAAGACTTCTCCCTCACTCATTTCTCTCTTATCCAATGGGCGGTGGTTTTCTCTTCGACACACAAGTTCTTGTTTTTTACACATTTAATGATTTTCCATCGGAGAAGTATGTGATTTGTGTGAAATATTTCATCTAGACTTTACGTATCGATCCGTCTGACAACCTAAACATGAGCACAAGCATAGTGAGATTACGATTAATCAATTGCTGTTGACGGTTTGACAAATATATTTCACAGGATCGCTGTTTGTTTGCATGGAAACTGAAATTTCTCAGTTATGATTCTCAGGCTTTTGACTGGTGCCTTTTTCTAACAAAATGCTGGGACTGATTGCCTCCTGAGCCTGCATAGTGTTGTTCCAGCTGAGTAGTCAAGTGTCTTTCTTGCTTTGTGTTCGCTCCCTGGAGAGTGTGGGCTCAGCCTAAACGTGGAATTAGCCATGACATATTCAAATTGCTGCTGTTTTAAATGTGGCGCCTATAGGTGTAATCTTTAAAGAAATGTTTTTCTTTATCTTTGTGAATGTGAAATCAGACGGATTTTTTGTTGTTGTTTTTGAATATTTTCTGCTCTGTTTTCCCAAGGCTAGCAAAAAGAGGCATTAATTTATTTAAATCCACTTACATGATTCCCCTTGTGGGAGGATATAGCTGGGGGTCTAACACAGGGCTCGTTAGGAGAGTGTAGGGATAAACTTCAGTGAATGTCTGCAGTGAGACTGCAGGAGGCGCTGTTGTCTCACAGTTTGCAAAGCTTCCCTCCAGCAGTGAAGTACCTGAGAGATGGATACGACCCCTTGTTTCACTTGGTTCATTTTCAACCATTGGTGTTCCCGCGATTACAGTAAGTTTGTTTTCCTCCAAACTGGCGCAGGATAGCTCAGTTCAAACTTTCTGCATCGTCAAAACACTGCGATGGCCGAGGAGTGAATTAGTTGTGACTAGGAGCAAAATTCAGCCTCGTGTGTCATGCTAATTACAGTACAGATTTATAACCCCCCTCACTGGGAAGGCAAAACAGCAATTAGGAGAAGTTGGTGGGATTGAAGGTGACGGAGGAAGGAGGAGATGTTGGGGGGGGTAAGGATGTAAGGGACATGAGGTGAAAACAATGAAAAAGGACGGAGGGAGAAAAATAATGAAGATGAAGATAATGAAGGAAAGAAAATGAGGGAAGGAAAGGAAGGCGAGGGTGGTCGTCTGTATCGTATTGATTGCTTGACCAACCAGCGTCCTGCTTCACTAGGACGCTTTTGGAAGAGCCCGAGGGGGGGAACGCGAAGGAGCATTACCCCAAACAATGTGACATCCAATATCTACTGTGCAGTGGAGAAAATACATATTTAGAGAAATTAGTGGACTGATGTTTGGGATATTTTCTGTTTTCATTGAAATATTTGTGGCAGTGATTTTCTTTCATGACATCTTCCGTCTGTGCCTCCAAACCTGTGGAGTGAGGAAATACGTTAAAATTATAGATCACTGTTTCTGCATCGATGAAGCAGTCATCCCACCCAGAGGAGCTGCTGTTCCTTTAAACTGAATATGCACTGGGTTCAGCAGAGAGTTGATGTACCGTGGAAGCAGTGCAGTACATCTGCACACAGGTAAATGTCCTCTCACTCACCCACTCAATGTTTCAAGAGTGACGTCTCGAGCGAGGACGGGTGGAAATAGCCTCATTCGTCGCAGATATACGAGACCTGTTGCGTGTTTTGTTTGGCGAAGCAGCTGAGACCCAAAAAAGACTTGAGTGATCTGCTTCCAGAAAGAGAAGAAAAAGTTAGAATAGAAACAGGATCTGAGCACGGGACGGAAGGAAGACGAGCGTGCAGAGGAAGGTTATAGGAAGGATGAAGAACAGAGGAGGAAGAAGATGAGGAAAACAGGAGACGGAGAGATGACATTGAGAGAGAGAGGATGAAGAGGAGGATGGGGGAGGCGACAACAAAGATGAAACTTGAGAGGAGCGCGGGGGATTTTAAATTTCTCCTCCAATTCGCGGTGGGACAATGTGTAGTAATAGCAGTGAATTTCACTATCTGTGGTGTCGGTAATAATAGTAGCATGTGGGATGTCTCTTTACTTCAGGCAGTTATTGAGGGTTTGTGGAGTTTCTCATTCATCAACACAGAAAAGAAACACCAGGTATCTGTGCTTTCATCTGTATTTTAAGAGACTATTTTCTAAGCTCACTATCTTTACCACACACGACCACTGTTAGTTCTTTTCAAGCTTCACATCCCTTGAAATCATAAGTACACAATCTACCCATTTTATTTCTATCCTGTCTGCAGAGGTTTGGTCTTTGTGGGAAGAAGCTATTATACTTATGTGCTAAACACTCAAACAGCCAAGTGAAGAAGGCACCCATGTCTTCTTTCCACTATCATAAGTTGCTGAGCTTCAGATGCACTTTGTATTTGATCTTAGGCCTTAAAATATGCTGCATGAGCTGAAAAATTATTCATTTTCTATGTTTAGGTGTTTAGGTTTGCAGTAAAATCACAGAACATAGTAACCAAAAGTAAAGGTGTGTCTTAAAATAGTCTTGAATAATGGTTTCCCTGTGCTGCAGTCAATTTTCTACCAATTTCAACATGACTCAACAACCTTATTTTCGTACTTTTCTCTACTATTCCTCCTTTTATTTCTGTGTTTTTCACACACACCGACTCCAGTCATAACACTCATCGGACCTCACAGATTTGATTGGGATAATTTACAACGAATGCAATTGGTCTGTGAGTTTCCTGGGCCACTAAACCAGAGCCATAAAGGCGAGAAAAGTTAAGATCGAAACAGTCTGTCAAAACATGACAATTTATAGTTCCTGGTCCCGATAGGACGTCATCTAGGTCTGGATCCAGACCCGGTTCACCTATTAATGACCTCTGTTGTATATAATGGAGGTTAGCATTTACAGGGCTACTACAGAGTATTTAGCCACAAATTAACAAAACCAACCATTACTAATTAAATCAGTTGCATCATTGATCTGTGCAGTATAAAGCTCAAGGTGTAGTATATCCCAGGCACAAGAGAACAAATATACTGTGTGATGGAGACAGAATGAGGCTTTTTAATGAGTTGATATCATATTCTCGTACCGCACTTTAAGGCAGCGGTACCACAATCTGTCTTTGTTTCAAAAAGCTGCACTGATAAATCATTGGGGGCAAAGCAAGATAGGGCTTGTGGGCACCATCATGGACCACAGCCGACATAAGAGCTGCCTTATTCCAGAATTATACAACAGGCAGGGATCCCACATCACATGGAGGAAGTTTCCAGGGGCCTTCAGAGGCCAAAAAGCCCCAAAGGGAGTCGTCTGGCTCAGTGGTCCACAACCTTTTGGAATTGGAAAGGAGATATGAAAGTCAGCTCATGTCCCCTCCTCGAAGGTCATGTAGTTCTAGTAGCCGAGAACCTTTTCAGGTTGGGTAGTTTGAATAACCTTCAGAGGCCTGAGGAGACGAGACTGTTGAGTATTCTTTAAGAATAATGCAAAGATGTTCTTATAAATAAGGACCAGATCTTGTCCCCCCCCCCTCTTAATTTGAGCATCACTGATTTAGCTCGACAATAATGGTTAACAGACGAGTCATACTGTACTCCAAAAGAGAGACTTAGTGGAACAGAGGGCTGGCTGGCTCGCTTTCTTTCTCTCTTTCCGTTCCCTCCATCTTTCCCTTCTGTGTCCCTCGCTGTCATTTTGTCCCTCAGTCTCCACAGTATCCATTTTCCCTTTTAATCATAAACATGCAAGCACACACCCCTACGCCGCTCTAATGAGTCTGAAAGTTGAATTCCCTCGCCAGTCGCTGTCGTCTCTCTCTCTCTCTCTCCCTCGCTCTCCCTGTCTCTGTCCTGTGGCATCAGAATGAGCCACTGCTCCACCGACCAAGGGTAGGGTGACATTTATAATACAGAACATCCACTTGCAAGGCAGCCACCGCCGATTTCAATATTTATTGTGGACATGCCAGGCCACAAAGGCACGGGGGTAAGAGCTAGTGAGCTAATGTAGCTTCTGCATGCTGGCTCAGACTTCAAAGCATCTCTGCAGCTGATAGCTTCAGACAGATTTGATGAGAGTTGATAAAGCAAAGCTCTTGAGTTTCAAACCACTGACAGTGAAAAAAAAACACATAGTGCGGCTTTAAGACAAAATCCCAAACAGATTTTTCTCTTTTTAAATTGAATATGTTAGACAGACTGAAAAAAGTTGCTAAAATATCGTTGCCAAGATATTTTGGCTTAATTTCTTGATAGTGGGAGGAAGTGGAGATGCGTTGTCCATTTTTATTTAAAGTCTATGGTTCACACTTACCTTCATAGCTATGGTCAAAAGTCTCCAATTAACCTAACCCCAATGGCCTGTGGGAGGACGCCAGCGTACCTGGGTAACATCCACACAGACAACATCACAGGAAGGCTCGGGCAGAGCAGGGATTCCAACGAAAAACCTGTCTGATGCAAAAGTGCACCTCCCTGCCGCCCAGATGTCACACACACAGTATTTATTTGAACACAGAACCCTTAACAATGTATCATTAACTGTCAATTTCTCCTGAAGAGAGAAAAAACATTTGTTCTTGGTGGATATAAAACCTAAATATTGTTCAGTTCACGTGGGACTTAAGAAATACGAGAGTTATTCTTGATACATTTGTTTCCATTGGAGGGGCGTGTGCATCATAGCTGCTATTGATTGTGCTTAAGTGCTTCTTAATTGTCGGATCATATTTCTGCCAGATCAGAGTGTCTGAGCATTTTTTTTAACCTTTTCACATTTGCATGACTTTCTGCTCCTTTTTCATTAGTCCCAAAAATACATTTCACCATGTAATTCTTTCTTTTATTGTCTTAAACACGAGTGAATCTTTTATTTGTTGTTGTGAAATTTCTGTATGAAGTTGTCCCCAGCTAGTTCCAAATTTTAAGCCAACTAATTCTAGTTGGTGGGAACCTGCTTGTTTTTTCTTATCAAAGCATCAGACATGAAAGACTTCTCTCCTTGTGATTCTAATTTATTTTTCCTCTGTTCTGGCTTACAGCACCAGCGCTGTAGTCACAGAGGAACGGAAGCTCTTTTGTTTGAAAACACACAACAACTCACACTTGCATGGAAACGTGCTTACACTCACATGCACATTGAGCCCTCCCAGCGAAGGCTGTGACTTTATTTATTAACACTGTGTGATGAGGAACGCGATTAAACATCCCATTTTGACTTCAGTGAGGAGGTGCTGTGATCAGAGGCTCCCTGAACGTCCCTCCCCGCCTCACGTGTCTCCGTCAAACCGGCATCGCCAGCAGCAGCAGCAGCAGGCCCCAACTTTGAACGAAACTCAAAGCTTTCCTCTGAAGAGTTGCGTAAAGCCCACTTTCTGCCTCCCACATGCTCTCGCCCTGTAGACCCCACAAACAAAACACCCGGAGTACATCCAACCTTTTCATTTATCAGTTTGGGGATTACACCAGCCGATCAATATATTGGAGGGCTCCGATGTAAATGCTACCAAGTTCAAATCCCTCACACCAAGCCACCCACCAGCCAGGGAGGACAAAGGCACCTTTGTCTCAATCTCTACTTGCCTTGCTCTACATGTCCCGAGATGCTTTGTCGCTTTGTGTGCACATCTTTTTAAGGGTCTCCCTTTCTCCCTCCATCTCTCTCTGTCTCCTTCTCCATCTCTCGCTCGCCCTCCCCCTTTCCCACTGGTGATTTGTTTTTCTGCTGTGGGATTTGGGATCCCATTCATTGCGGGCACATTGTTCGGCTCTTATCCAGTCCAGAGAATGGGACTGTGGGTGCTCTCGTCGCTCCCTTCTCCTCCTCTCCCCCTCAGCTCCTCGCCACCCCGCTCCTTGCTCCTTGCCATAAGATGATGTCATGGCTTTTATTTGCTCTGGGGGTACCCATTGATTTTCTCTCCCTATTACACACTCTATATCTCCCTCTTCCACTCACCCCACCTCCCCCTCTAACCTCCACTTCTGTTTTTCTCCACGAGTCCCTTTCCCAGATTCTTTAGCCTCTCAAAAGGCGCCTGGGGGATTTGGGGATGTTTGGATGTTGTTTAGTACACCCACGGTACATGCTTGACACCCAGATAGCGAAGCCATCAACCCCACAAATCCAACTGCAACTGCCATTTAAATCTCATTGATTTAACATCCCTCTTTTATTCTCGCATCTCCCACTCCTGTGATCAGCTTTTATTCCTCTCTCGTTATTCAGCCTGTTTTGTTTCACACGCAGTTTGTGAAATAATCATTAATCCCCCTGATAATGTGGTGCCATTTTGCCATAGCCGGTAGCGATGGTAAAAGGGTGCTTAAGACTGGGAGTTTCAGATGTGCATGTGGTTTCTTTCTTTCTTTCTTTTCTTTTCTTTTCTTTTTTCCCTCTTCATTTCAGTTTTTAGTCGGAGTTTATTTTAGAGAGGCTGCTTTGCCTCTTGGCTGAACTATGCCGGGGTGAGAAATCTATTTCAGTTTAAACAAGATGCACTGATTGCAGAACCATGCAGCCAAATCACATCCATTCATTCCTGTGAAAGTTGGCTCATAAGCATACGCAGTGTAAAAAAGGCGTCGGGTTTTTCATAAAAATGCTAATATTTGTAATAAAGCAGCTATATAATCACGTCATCTACAGGTATTCATTCATGCACCCATGTCTTATTTTATTGTGATAGCATTCTTTTGTTTTATGAGTTGTGCTTCGTTTCACGTTGACAGCGGTTGTCTTTGTGTGCTTGCCTGGCGCTGTGACGGGGTGTAATGGCAATGAAAGGATATGAGCCATAGGCATCTTCCCTTGAAATAATGATTATAATGAGTGGGTTGGAGCCTGGCACTGTTGTCATCCCACATGCAATGATAGGGCACAGAGTGCTTCCTCCGCCTGTATCAACAAATTGTCAGCAGCGTCGAACTGATCACCCAGCCCCTTTGATGTTAAACTGGTATTCGACGGTTTTGTTGAAAGCTAAAGTGTTGCTTTAGAAAACTGTCGTAAGGTTCAGAGCGGCATGTATTCGGTATTGAGCTCCTTATTATTTTTACAGAATCTGCAAGTATCCGAGTTTTGGTCCTGATACTTTTTCCAATATCTTACATTGTGCATTTGGAAACTTTCGACCATGTCTTCACAGAAGCATTTGGAAAACAGAAACAGCTCCAGTCCTCAGCGTTTGCACAGGATTCCTTCAAGCACAGCACTGTCTGTTCGTCTCCTGAGTTTTGTCAGTGCTCAGAGCAGAATACACAATTACTGTGGTTATGCATGAAAACGGAAGGAAATAGTCTTGAATTCAATTGAGGTTGCAGGTAAATCATGATGCCTCGTGTTCATTAAAGCTACTTCCACGCCTTCATTGATGGTCTGGACCTTCAGAACCATATGAACTGGTTCATTCACAAACCAATCAGTGTCAAGTCGACGCAACCCACATAGCTGATGAAAACAGGAAGTACATATGTCAAACAGAAGTCTGTATTGCGCCCCCTTAATTGCAATGTGAAACCAAAACTAACCAGATCAAATGTAAACAATATAACATATAAGTTGGGACATTTGTAGTGCACTGACTTCTTAATTTGAGATGAATATATTTGTTCCTGCAATATATATATGTGAATTTCAGTTCTCAAGTTATTCAAATTGTTTTGCTTAATTAGAGGGACAACTGACACTCTCCCTCTCTTTCTCACTCTCTCTCTCTCACGCACACACACAAACGCACACACACATTTTTGTCCTGCCCGCTCTCTCCTTGTGCAGGAGAATGACAGTGTCTACATACCATCGGGGCATAGGCCGGCTGCCTTGGCGATCCTCGCTCTGCCACATCGAGGAAAAAACAGGCCTTACAGTTGTGAACAGGAGCCGCTACTCGTTCTGCAGGCATTTTCTCTCTCTTTCATACACACTCACACAAATACAGAGCCACACAGAGCTCAGTTGCCCATGACCGCCGACTCCAACCTTGTGCCAACCTAATACATTAAAATGCATACTGTTTCAAAATGGGGGCCTTGGCTGAAGGGGTTGAGTGCCCACTTATCCCAGATCCTGGCCCACCGATGGTTGGACAAGGCTGACACTACAAGATGTTGCCTAGCTTCAGCTTTTATTTAAGCCACCCCACACACATTTAGAAGATTAAGGTTTGACACAGCTTTTTGAGGCGTTGTTGGAGTGTAAGCAGATTCTGAGGTGAATAGGAAGTTTGGCCAGAGAAACTTTAGTTTTTACTTATAAAACACAAACAGAGCCAGAATCTCAAATAGATATACCTAATATTAGTTCTCACGGTGCGTTCAGTTCAAGACCGATCCGTCACAGCTTTCTGTTGGGAAGTCGACAGAGTTTACAGGCTTGGCAGCAGAGGCCAGAACATGACAAGGTACCATCTCTCTGTCTCCATATCAGGCAGCAGTAACTAGCTGCCACCACCATAATCATCATGTTACGGCTCGCACACGGCCCGTGTTCCATGACTTGTTTATCTTAGCGCTCAAGCTGCTGAGCGTCTCCTCGCTCCCTGGCACTGCGATGTGGAGCTTCTTGATTTAGATGCGCTTAAACAAAGATTTATTTTCGTTTATACAAAGACAGAGGAATGAATTTGAGGAAATTTGAGATGGAGAAAAAAAAATCATTTGTTTTCCACCGCAGCGGACTGCAGCTGTTAGAGTTTGATAGAAGGTGATTATCCTTACAACACATCCACCCCTGCAACTTGGTGGATGAATACAAATGATGGTCTTACGCTGTAGAGTTGACATGAAAAACATAGAGGCAAGGTTAAGAAAAGTTCACCTTCACGTCTTTCTTTGACTTTATTTCATTAGTCAATGAGTCGGCCTAATTACAGGTGTTTTAATTGACACATCACTGTAATTATGTTGTCAACTCGTGAGGCGGCACAAGTATAATGAAGTGGGTGAACAGCCTGGGACTTAATGTAGCCTTGGTTAACAAGTAGCATTTATAAGCTTCAGTCGCACAAATATCTGTGCACTGTTCTATCACCTGAAAAGAGAAGATGTAGTTTGTAGTGACATCACTGAAAAATAGGGTTTAAAATCGACCCTGCTAAGACGGTGCAGGAGTTACAGCCGTGTAGTAAAATGACAAGATTGTCTGTTTAAAGCATAGACTGTAAAAAAAGATGGATGACATGACAGCTCACCAAAAAGTGAAGCCAAATCATTTTGATTACCCCCTGGTGGCTGGCAGCGGTATAGGTCATAAATTTGAAAAGACAGATATAGTCCAGAACGCTGGCGACTTGTCCAGGGTGTAGCCCACCTCTTGCCTAGTGTCAGCTGGTGGCTCCAACTTTATTTGTCTCCGGAGGACAATTCTAAGCTGTATTGATACTGGATGGATGGATCTAGTGCAGTGAAAATGGAAAACCAGACAATAACCAAGTCTTTCAGTAAAGAGCATAGACCGTATGGACGACATGACAGCTCCCAAAAAGTAAAGCCAACTGATCTTGATCACCCCCTGGTGGCTGCACAGGCCATAACCCGGCTGCAATCGCTCTAGTTGGTCTTCAGTTGGTATCCGTTTACTGTGAAGGCAAACAAACACATTCAGAAGTTAACGATAATCAGCCATGAGCGATTTGTCATCTAAACACACATCTACGCACAGTACCAGAAGCTGTTCACCCCGCTGAGAAGACATTGTCTTGTGGTGATGCTTTTAATGTGAAGAAACAATAGTAGGAAAATGTTCAGATTGCATTTGCTGTAAGTCGACACAGCTCTGATACGAACACTGAGGCAACTTGAATCCAGTGGGATAATGGCAGACCTCTGCACTAACAATACGCTACATAAATGCTTTGATTGCTGTTAAAAACACAATCTTATACAATAATAAAATAACAATAATTACTTTGAAAACACTTCTTACCAGTAGTTGACATAATGCACCATTTTGTTGCCACTGTTATTCAACTGATGGCAGAACAAGAAGAACAAGATATTTTGCTCTTGTTTTGACGTTTCCATGCAGACACGCTTTTGGAAAACAACTAGCAAATGTTTGCCAGTGCGACAGAGACCTGCCTCTCATGTTCAAGGCACATTTTCAGGTGCACCCTCCTCATCAGTGTGGGCATGGCCTAAATTCAAGAGCTGAAATCCTTGTAAACAGTAAGCCTCGGATAAATAGTCTGCAGAGGCAGCGCTCCCTCTGCCCACGGATAAACTGCCAGCTGTAGTCGTTCCAATTCAGGGTTCGACAGTTTTTAGGTGCTTAATGTGATTTGTCTCCTTTCAGGGTTTGCACCCTCCATCTCGGAGGTGTGGGAGGTGTGAACAAACAAAGTGAAAGCACCAAGCTACTTCAAGCCATTTCTTGTTTTTCTTAGTCAGGTCCCATATAAATAAAAAGTACTGTGTATGCTGCTTTTAAACTTTTTAAATCAGTATTTTCCGTGGAAAATACTGCTTTACTGCTAAATTCAGCTTTATGGAAACCCAAAAAATTACTGGTTATTTGATTTTCAGAATTGAAATAAAAGATGTTTTCTCTTTCATGGTCCAAAAGGGATGAGTGGAATTAAAAAAATGAATAACAAAGAATAAATAAAATTGCCAGAAACAAAAAGTAATTTTTTTCCTATTCTGGAACTAGAATTGGTTATTTGTAAGTCTAGAGCAACAGATCCTGGACTGTCAGACAGTGTTGCTTTATTCCAGGATAAAAAAATCTCTAGAAACCTTTTGAACTTCAGAGTGATTCACAGATGTCTTGCTGAATGTGACGTCACTTAAAAAGCCCTAATTTGACGTTTTGGTGCTGACATATCTTGAACTGTTTCTCATTCCGTTGTGCAAATTTACATGTGAACTCCAACCCTCACGAACTTCTGCCCTCTTTCTGCTGCACTCCGCTGGTTTGTTGCTCACAGTTTGAGTTGAGGAGGAACGTACCGTGTGTGCAGTTGGAGAAAGAGCTATTTTTGGCTGCTCTAAAGGATGAGTCACAGTGAGACATGAATAGATAAGAAATGATCCTTCCATCACTTATGAAAAGCCACTTTTTCCTCCACGTCGTTGCCACATCCGAACCATTCCTGACTGTCATTATCTTGCCAATCTCTGCAATCACTTGTCCATATATTGACCAAGCTCACTCTTCTATTCTCTCCCTCCACTCAGGTTCTTTCTTCACATCTTAATCAACATAGCCCTCCATCTGCTTGGCTCATTTGTCTTTGCTATAATTGGAGCAGGCATCACATTGAGAGCAAAAGCCCTTGACAATTTGTGTGTTTGGCGCACCACATATGTCACCCGCTATTAAGAGTATGTTGCATTTTAATTACAGAATATACATGTCCCACTATAACGGAGGAGCCGAAACTGAGGCTCCTGGGATCAGGTGTTAAGGAAAACCCTGTGGAACCGTCACAACATCTCAGTTCACCGACTGAATAAAAGGAACAGCATGTCCCATTGATTTTATCAACTGCACGAAATGTGATAGCCTGTCGGATGCTGTTGAAACAGACACATAATGTCAACAGATAAAAGCAGCTGCTGTGTCCTTAAGAACATGTGTGCGTTTTTTTTCATGAACCTGCTGTAGGTTAAGAGCTTAAATACAAATTATTTCCATTTCCATTTCCATCCTGATCAGATTGTCTGATTGGTTTGAAACCCCCTGTCCCCCGTGCAAAATTGTCAGCACCCAGCAATTTCTGTGACTTTCAAAAAACCAAAAAAATCGGTGGTTTGTTATTTTCCGTGTGAACAAACAAGTGAAACTGCACGAATGCCTTTGAGGAAAGTTTGTGCAGATAATACAATTTGAACAGCTCATCATGTGCTTCCTATTTGCAACAGCCATAGAAACTTTAAGACCATAAACACTGTTTACTTGAGACATGGTCCGACCGTTGTATAGATATAAAAATCAACTTTGTGTTATATCCAGAATTTCAGCTTTGGCAGACGGGCTTTTGTTCTGTGTGAAAAAATATCTTTGATTAATGCAGAAGCTTTTGTTTGCAAGACATGGTACAAGACTCTTTATTTAGCAAAGATGAGTGGTGAGTGTGACTAACACGACACGCTTTCTTTTGCGTCGCTCCAAAACAAACCTCACCCGACAACAGGAATAAATCCTGCATGTTTCCTCCGAGAACGATCGGAGCTTGAGTTTCTAAATATTTCATGATTGTCCTATGCGTGAGCACAGGGTGATTACAGGTGCCTATCACAACAAAAGAAATGTGGGAAGTTGTTGAAAGAGGCTTTGTTTCGGCGGAGACGGCTGCACTGAGTCATATTGAAACTTGTTCACATGTCTGCACGTCGGTTTCCTGTTAATGTGGGTCAGAGAAAATCCACCAAGGCGGAGAAAGAAAAAGAGACAGGGAGAAAACCTAGTATACCTTATCCCACATGTGGCTGTCAGCTGCCTGCCCGTCAGACTGTGGGCTCTTGTCTACGATCACAGTGTAACACGTCTTATTAGCTCCAGGTCGTAGCTCAACAGTTATATTTTGTCGCGGCTTCAGCAACTGTGTCGGTTCCCATGTCTGATGAGGGCCGCACACACTGTTCTTTGTTTAGAGATGTGTTGTGAATTATAGATTCAGGAAACTGCTATGAAATGTCACTATCTTGGGTTTGGCACAAGAAACACAAGAGGATACCAGACAGACGGACACATACCCACACACACACACATACACACATATATGGAAAAGTATAGATTTTTATATAAATGCATTTAGATCCTAAATTGTTAACATGTAATACAAAGCAGTTGTTCTAAAGGTTTTTCAGAGTGCTTCAAATACATACATCCCATGTCTACACACACACACACACACACACACACACACACACACACACACACACACACACACACACACACACACATGAATGTCTAGGCCATTATTGACTCTCACCTTTAGCTCAACCACAGACACTGTGTATAAATCATATCGTCACATCAGCCTATGGGGATGAGCATGTGCCATCCTGTTTTTCCACTTCTTCTTCCTTCTGTTGTTTCTCATCTTAATTATCGAGAAAACTCACACACATTCTCAGCAGTAGGTTTTTACACCCTTTTCTCAAAGTGGGGGACGTGTTCCATGAGATGTTTGGTATCTGCCGAGATGTTAAGGTATCTCTGTTCATTCTGTTTCTGGTCTGACATAGACGACTTTCCTAAAATGGAAATTCAGAAAGTTGGGCCATCGTGTCTGTTATTGATAACCAACATTGCAAGTTCATTGTCGAGGGCTTGATTTGCTAAAAATATGGAGTCGCATGATGAGATTCTAAACAAACCTCTTAACAAACCTGATTTGAAAGACGAAACAAAAGTGGTAACGTTATTTCCCAAACCGTCTGTTAAACATATCAATCACAGATGGGTAAACTTAGAACTACCCCTGTTGCTGTGGCTGTCCCTGCACAATTGTCCTGTATACAAAGAGTTTATTATAGATATTCCATGTTTCATTTTACCTTCAAGTACTGTTTTCAATTATCCAGCCGAACCGTCGGGTCATTGTCTGACTGCTTGCATTTCTTTACCCTGTCTGACTGAAGCAGCGTCCTTGTGGTCCAACATCCCACAAGTTATAATAAAGTAGAATTTACCTTTAAGCACCAGTTTGTTCTCCCATGTTTCACCTCTGGTCAAAAAACAGTCCCGTCTATATTTGGGAAACCAAGGAACAAACCCCTGTGAATTTATTCTCAACTCCATGATGCCAGGTGTCAAATCTAGATCTTTTCCAACTGAGCAATAATTGGGGGAGATGATAAACGTGTCTGGAAATGAACCCAGGGGCATCTTCTGGGACCACAGATACATGTGTTGGTGGAGAACTGCCAGAACCACTCGCTTTGAAACCTGAAAAAAAAGCAGCTGCAAGTCCATAATGGGAATCTTAATCCTGAGAGCAACTGTGGGCCTCCCCAGCTCTGACTAATCTGACTCTTACTTAATTTCTCCTCTTAATTTGGCATCTGGCTCTTGTGCCTGATCGCAAATATTTATTGGAGCATGGCGGAGGGGCGGAATCACAGATACATTCTTTAATTTAATGATGTTCTTCTTAATGTCTGCACAAACTGAGTAATGGTAAGTGTTGCTTACTGTGGCAGCGGTAATATTCTAAGGCCATTAGCCAGCCATGATCTGCTGCTGCACTGCGACTGTTTTCTAAATGATACAGGAGCAGCGCGGGGGAGAACGGAGGAGTAAGCACTTTCGTTATCATCTCCTTGTCAGATCCTCACAACCACAGCCCTCTATTACACTGCTAATAATAGAGGCAGGCTTTATCGCTCAGATCAGTATTGCAGTAGGAGAGAGAGGGAGAATGAAAGAGACGCCGCTGTGCAATATTGACAAAACTCATATTGTGAGTCCTGTTTTTTTCTTTCCGCTCTCAGAATATTGTAAAGAAGAAAGGAAACAGACAAGCAGATGGAGAAAGATGTTGTTTTGCGGAGAGTCCAAAAGCAAGTTGTTATGAATGTTTGATTGGCAACCGAAAGAGGAGACATAGCCTGGGATAAAAGTGTGTGTGGGTGTGTGGGCAGTCTTTGTCGGGTGGGATTGGGTGGAGCCCAGTTCTCTCCAGGCTCTATCCAGTCCTTCCTGTCTGGTGGAGATGGAGTCCTGTCAAACAAGAAAAGAAATACAAAAAACGAGTTCAGATTGGAGCAGATATCTTTGCTGCATCAAGGCCGCCCGTATCAAAGCCAGACTCCATCCCCCCCCTCGCCGCCTGGTCTAGCCCCGACTGTGCGGGTAGGGCAGATAGGTGCAGATTAGCCGTGTGGGGATGTAGAAAATGAGTTTTTGGTCAAAACAAAGCTCAGGTGATGAGAGACGGCTGCAGACGCGCACTCGGAGGTTTGTTTGTTGTGGTTTCAGTCGTCTCTTCAAACGCTAGCTGACATCTTGATGCGCGAGCGGCTGAGCAGGACGCTGTTTGTTTAGCTGTGTGAGGAGTTCTTGAAGTCTGGCCTATTTATGGAGCTGGTAAAGTCATTTTGAGGCAACTGAGATCTCAGTTACATGTTTTTTTTTGTTGTTTTGTTTTAGGCTTCGTGTCAAATGCTTGCGTGATGTAAATTTAACATTTAAGCCTCCATTATGCGTTTGACATTTATTTTTCGAGCGCGACAAAGTTTAAGATATTATGAGCATATTTTTAATGGCGAGGATATTGCAGTGGTTATTTAACAACTTTGATCACGAGGCATGAGCCTTTTCTACATTGTTTGCAGTAAAAAAATAAATCCCACAGAACTTGTATCGGTGTTTGTACATCTGCACTGTCAGTTCTGCAGAGACTGTGCAGAGGAAAGATATGAAGGCTTTGAACACACACACACACACACACACACACACACACACACACACACAAAGTACATTCAAAGAGAAGCAAGTCAGTCAGTACACCCTGACACAGCAAAGAGAATATATGACCAAAGGGGGGCTACACCGGTGTCTACTTGTGCATAGTTGTGGGTCGGTGGGTGTGTGTGTGTGTGTGTGTCGGAGAAAGGTGGATGGACAGTGTGTGTTTGCATCTGTTTCAGAAAGAGGGAGAGAGATTTTACTTGTGTGTGCGTGTTCGCATACGTGACCACCTCAGAATACGAGAATGTGTGAACCCGTGTCTGGATTCTCGTCTGTATATTTTGAGAGGTGTAATTCAGAAAGTTTTCTTGTCAGTTCTGAATAACAGTCAAAGCTGAATCCAGAAGTGAAAACCAGTCAAACTGACAGTGGCGTCTGTGATGGCACTGAAACCCAATTAGATGGGTCAGGGGCCTGGGGAGCACGGCTGAAAAAAAGAAACCCGCTCCGCTCTTCTGTCATCAGCAGCTTCAGTCAACACTCGGGGACGGATAACACACTCGTCATTTCTCAAACGCAACACATGAAAGCCGTTTATTCATACATTCAGGAACTGCAACAGTCCCCAACAGTTAAGATATCTGGGTGGTTGTGTAGCCGTGTGTTTCCACTCAGCTGTCAAGTGAATCGTAAAGAAGCTTTTGAAATATGGCAAAAAGTAAAATGCAAATTTGATTTCAATCAACTGGGTTTTTACATTTATGTTAATGTCCCAATGGCTCTTAGTGTGATTGTGTGTATGAAGAAAAATAATGGTTTGATATGGAGCAGTTTTGTTTTCTCTGTTGTTTCTCCAGTTATCTTCTGCTATTGAAAACATTTACTCGGTATCATAACGCACAATTGATTGACAGGGCTTTCATGGTGGGACCCCCCCAACACAATCGTCCACCTGACATTTCTACATAGTCAAATATTGTATTTCACGATATCAAAAGCCACTTTACTGCTTTTGTGCCATTTGAGTTTTCAATTTTGTACATAATTCCGTCATCTTTAACATTTATCTCATGATTCGTTCTAGTTTTTATGCAAATACTTGGGTGAAGACAGTTTTGTATCTGAATTAGAGGCAGCCATTTTCTGCCCGAGCCCGACCCGAACCCGACAGGCATTTCGTTTTTTGCTCCTCCGCTCCCTTCACTGGTTACCGGTGGCTGCCCGCATCCGTTTCAAAACATTAGTACTTGCGTACCGTGCTGCGAACGGATCGGGTCCAGTCTACATCCAGGACATGGTCAAACGTTACACCCCAGCCCGTTCACTCCGCTCTGCTTCGGCCAATCGGCTTGTTGCTCCCTCACTGCAAGCTAAACACTCATCAAAATCACGACTGTTTGCTGTCCTGGCTCCTAAATGGTGGAATGAGCTCCCCATTGACATCCGGACATCAGAAAGTTTACACATCTTCCGCCGCAAACTAAAAACACACCTCTTCTGACTTTACCTTGAATAACATTTTTAAACTAACAATTTAGTAGCACTTAAATGGCACTTACTTATAGCACTTTGTAGTTTGGCTTTTTTGAAGAAATTGTACTTTCTCTATTCTTGTTGTTCTGGGTTTGTACCCTCATGGTTGAATGCACTTTGTAAGTCGCTTTGGATAAAAGCGTCAGCAAAATGAAATGTAATGTAATATAATGTGACCGAACCAGACCCGAGCCAGAATATCATTTCAGAATTTTTGTCCAGGTATCCACACTCTAATCTGAATGCATTCATTGCTGCTTTTTCAGAGTACTGCAAAACAGCAATCGAGCAGAAAGCCAAAACAAAACAAAACAACAACTGCAGATTCACTGATGAGTGATTCTCACATTTACACTTTTTACCTCTGAAGTTTCTCTGAACATTGGTTTCTTGGTCACCTCTCCTACCGAGGCCCTTCTCCCCATCCAACCTGACAGCTTGAGAGGATCTGCTGAGAAAATGCGCAGAAAATTCCGGAATCCAGGTGTTTCGAGCTCATCAAGTACTAAGTAAAGGGTCTGAATAATTACTATATGGTGATCTTCTGCATCTTCTGATCTCTTTTCGCTTTGCCATTATGTGGTATTGAGGCTCAACTGAGGAGGGGAAATGCCTACATTAAAATGATTTAAGCATAACAAGGCTACAACACAATAATACTTAATACTCCCTGAGGGCTGTTAACACCAGCCAACCAACTGTCTTATCTGTGCTGAACTGCTGAGATATCCGTGGCCTTTCCACTTTCTTCTTTAGCTGTTTAACTTTTTAATTTGCTTCTATATTCATAGAGGGAAGATGTTAGTGACTTCACAGAAGATAGTGGTCTGCCTGAAGCATATCCTGCAGTTTTTCCTCGGAGCAATGTGGCCTCACAGTTTGAGGTCAGAATATGGCAATTTGCTAAATCTCTTATTTCTTGTGTCAGATAACTTACAGGCACGAGGACAGCTGTTGGGATTTTGATGTAAATTTTGACTATGTTGACTTCTTGGTTGTCTTCGGGGCGAATGTCCAGTAGGTTGCGTAATGAAGGCCCGGACTTCAGATAAAGCCATTGAAGCAGTTGGGCTTTGAGCTGCGGAGATAGCAGTGGCCTTTTTCCTCTGTTCCTCTTGCTGTGTCAGTTCGACCATTCAGCTTCCAATGTGCCAGCCTCATCAAGGTGCTCAGCGTTGCCCTTTTCAATAATTCATCCCCAAATTTGCAGGGAGGAGTCGATGTTTGTCGAACAGCTTGCCATACAGTGCAGTGCTTCTCCTAATTGGAGTGACACGCAGTCCCCATCGGTCAGTGCTAAATGTCATTAGAGTCGCGGCCAAATACAATGTGCCGTCACAGCCGCTAGATTGGAAGTGGCAGTATAAACTGTGGCTGACCTGACAGGGATGAATATGATTACAAGTGCAACACTCATGTACAAACACCACCAGGCACACTTTATAAACATGAGCCATTCACTTCTGCTCATTCAGGCAAATACAGTAAAGCCTGTGAGCGTGTATTTCTTCTTTACTCCATTTTCTCTCTTCCACATATTCATTTTTGGACTTTCTACACACACACACACACACACACACACACACACACACACACACACACACACACACACACACACACACACTTTAATGAACCGAGGCATCCTTAGCCCTGCGCTTCTTGCTTCATCCTCGGCTCTAACTAATGCAACACTCTAATAGCCACTGTTATTCTCTTGGAGCTAATTAGAGATTATACAAACGCACACACACATAGACACACGTGCACATGATGCACACATGCACATACATGCAAACTATGCCCATAGTGCCACGGAGAGGTATAATTACAAAGTCTAATTCCTGCATCGTTTTACATTATTTATGAAGTAGTGTTGCGAGTGTCACACTGACCTTCCTCTAATGATGGTACGCATACGCGTGCACACACACAGACATGCAATCTCATGTTGTACAAGCATCATGTGGAAACAAAGGCATACACAGACACACAGACACACACACACACAGCTTTAGCCCCATGAATCCCTCTAGTGATCTGAATATCTCCTCACATTTTAAAGTAACTTTAAAAACTGTCCAAGTTGCTCCCAGCTGAGGCTCGCTGGTGGTTCAGCAGCTCGAAGGTTGCATTAATTTTCAGTTTGAATCACAAGTTGTTGAGAGGCAAACAATCCTGACAATGTAGCATTAAAGACAACACACTTACCGTTGGAAGCATTAGCATTAGGGTGGAACAATTTTATGTGAATAAAGAAGCACTCCCGTTTCCAATATCTGACAGTGGCTGTTCGGGCTGTCACTTCATATTCGAACTGTAATGACCTGTTTGAATTTAGAATATACAGTCTAGAAGCACAACAGACCTTCTTAAATAGCTTGTGATCCAGCAGAGGGCGCTCACTACTGACCTGCTGCATGCCCTTTTGACATTTCAGTAAAGTAATCCAGTAAAGTTAATTTGTTTTGCTCTGAAAATGGAGGATGCTAGTAAGAAAAGCCGACCTTGAGCGGACAATCACGACACCAAAGAATCAGAGAGGCGGCGTGTGGAAGTATTTTGTGTTTTTTACGCCAAAGACGGCAAAGACACGAGCAAAGACAAGGCTTTTTGTCGACTTTGTAAAAGGCAGCTTGTTTACACTTCAATGACGACAAATCTGCGGGTCAAGCATTAGCATTCAAAAACATTAATTAGTGCGAACTTGATTTTTGGAAAAGTGCAGCCTTATAGTGGCTATGAGACGTTCATCTTTATACTTGATAATAATGTCAGTGTAGGTAGATTCGACCCAAGTGGCTCCAGCTTGGATGTTCAAATGTTCGTCAGTGGCGTAGATTATATATTTCACCGTGACATTCTTTTAAAATCTGTGCTATTTTCCTACACAAACAGTTTTGCTTCCACCATTTGTCGCTATGCAGTAGCACAGAGAGAACAATGCTGTAGATGACAGCTTGTCAGATAGGCCAGAACATGCCAGTGGTGGTGGGTGTACAGAGATAATCCTCATTGTTCGAGTACAATTGTCAGAACTCACTTGTTCATGTAGGCGTCTGCTGCCTGGATCTTTCAGGCTTTTGCCCCATCATACACATACACATCATACACGTATTTGCAGCAACGCGGAAATACTGATACGCACACATTCCTGGATCACATCCTACACACTCTGTATATCACAAGGGTGCACTGCACTGCACACCTTTTCACACACAAGTAAAAGCATCCTGCAGGTGGTCTCCATCACATCCTGTTGTGTATGTCAGGACATCTGGAATAAACAGCTGGGATTTAACCGTGCCAACAGCTTTAACAGAAAATCCACACAAAAAACAACAAAGGTTTACTAAGGTAAATGTTTTCAATTTTGCAAGGTGATATTTTTCTCATGTTGGGTTCAGTAGATATTTTATTAAGAATGAGCTTTTTTCATTTTATGAGCTTGAACATGATCTGTAAGCTTAGAAATAAGCACGAAGAGGAGAGGCAAGTTGCTGAACATGTGAGACGGATAAAAAGCAAATCAAAGACAGAGAGAGAAAAAAAAGAGAGTTTGACAAGCTTTTCTAAACTTCAGCGGCTCCTGTGATCTTTTAGAAAATTTTGGAAAAAGGATTTTGTTTCTCTCATTCGAGTGTTTTTCTCTGGGTTGGCCCTTTTCCTTTGGTACCAAAATGTTTGATATGGGTGGGAATTATCCTGCTGTTGCTCTGGACCAAGGAGCTGCAGGTTGGACAGTTGGTGATGCTGCTACTAATGAGTTTGGCTCTTTAAACGAAGAGGATGATTTGCTGCTAAGGGGAAACGCATCTAAACATTACTTAAAACCTTAAATATACAGACTTTAAAGCCTCTAATGATTTCACACATCTTAAAAATGTAAATTCGCTTGATATTAAGAGACGTATAAGTGACAAACTGTGTCTGCCAGGATACTCCGATGTCAGTAAGATATAGTTGGATAAGCCTGGCTGATCTCTCTGGCATCTCTGTACGTCCGGCACTCATTTGGCTGCAGTAATTTCAATATGCGGAAATGTGTTTTTCCGTCATGCAACGGTAAACACACCCTCTCCTGCTCCCAGCTCACACACACCCTCTCCAGACACATATGCAAACAAGCCTTCAAGTGTGTGGTATGTGTAATCAAACAGCATGGCAGCAAGATATTTTCATTTTGTGTGTGTGCATGTGATTCATGGGTCACTCATTAAAAACAATGCGGGTTGTTCACACTGCCAGGCGGCTTATCACACCTGCAGATCTTAAGAGAACAAAGGACAAAGAACCTGCACATCCTGCATGTATTTACATGTACATGCCGTCCCGCTCTTGACTTGGCTCGCTCTCCCTCTGTCAGACTGTCTTTCTGTCTGTCCTGTCTGTCCTGTCACTGATCATACGTGATTTTGATTTGCAGGAAAGTTTTCCAACATGTTTTTCTGTCTAGTGCCATGACTCATTCCACTGTCTCGACTAACGGCTGCACATTTAGTCTTAATAAGTCGGTGAGTGTTCTTTTGATGAGTGATAAACCTGACAGCTGACTGGTAGTGAATGAAGCTGATTTATGGTTCTCTTGGTGACCTCATGTTTTTGTGAATGTGATGAATCAAGAAAAACAGTGGTGATTACATCCATCACAGACATCTCTGTACTCGAGGAATACCTGGCTACAATTTGCAGGTCAAAGGTCAAGAACATTGTGACCTCACAAAACCCCTTTTTAGCCTCATGAAAGCTTTGGCTTAAGAACACCTCAAGAGAATCATTTCAAATTTGGCAAAAATGGTCAGTTAGACTCGCGGATTAACTGATTACATTTGGTCAAAGGTCATGATGGTCTCAAAAAAACATTTTTGGGCGTTTTGAACATGATGTCTCAAGTCTGCCTTTATGGAATTTCTTCAAATTTTGCCCAGTTATCACTTGGACTCAAGGATCAATTGACTGGAGTTCAGTGCACAAAGGTCAAAGGTCACAGTGACCTTATGAGTCTGGCAAAAATAAATGATATAGACTGAAACTGCATTGATTTAGCTTGCAGAGCGGTAATTCCAGTTGTTTATATAACAGTGAAAAACAAAAGCCTGCTCTCTATTACATTTCTACAAAAGCAAGAATTGCAGAAAACAAACCTCAACGCGATCATCATTTATTTCTAAAAATCACTTTGGGAACATAATGCACTTCATATGCATTCCCTTTCACCGGCTGAATGGGATTTAGATGTGATCAGCATCTTATTTGAATAAGCTGTCAGCGTGTTGTAAGCTTCACCCAGTCGCTATTTACTGGTCTGGTTCCTCCTGACACTTTTCATAAAGCATTTTCACCGTTATGTCCATTAAGCACAATCTTTCTTTCTGCAGAAGCCCTGTAGGAAAATGACTGTAGTCTAAACCAGACTTTTGTTAGGGGTTGATAAACTTGTGTGTGTGTGTGCATTTATTTCCATGTGTGTGAATGCACTCGCTTGAGTATGCATGTCGGCTTCATTGTGACTGTCACAGAGCTGATAGCAGAGAGTGGGGGTGACAGTAGCTTCTCCTCAGCCTCGCCTGTAGACCTGGGAAGCCTCGATAAGACGCCCCGGCTCTGAAGCCTCTAAGAAGAAACACCGGTGTGGAGAGCAGAATGAACAGATTGGGTGGGGAGGAGGAAGAGGAGCAGGAGGAAGACGTCGAGGATGGGATGGGGATGGCGAGGATGTGGAGAAAACAATCTTTTCTTTCTGGCAGTAGCTCCCACCGAGGCAGTTTTCTCTCTCTGCCGTTACGTCAAAAATCCTAACAATCCTTTTAGTCACAGCGGAGATGGGAGAAGCCCTCAAAGGGAGATGGTTACACACACACACACACACTTTTTCATCTCTGACACCAGTGGTTTTGAAACTTAGTTAATTCTATCTGAAGGCATTTTTCAGTCTTGCCAGCGGCTGTGTTGCTGTAACAGTTTTCAAGCTCTCACTTATCTTTAATAGCCAAAATCTGGTGTCTGCACCATTAAACTGTGGTTTTGGTTCGCACAGGCAGCGCTCAGTGTTTTAAAGTTGGATGGCAGCTTTCTGCACCCTCACAGGTAAATGGGGAAAGTTCAGCTTGGAATTGCATCCCTCAGCGAAGCACTTAAGTCGACAGAAGGCATCCATTTTTGAGAGAGACAGCACGCAACCTCGACTTGAAACATCGGAAAACCTTTTCACAGACCTTTCCAGAGGTTTCGAGATGATGAGCTTCCTTCTGCATAAAGTGTGTTTGACCTGACACGGTGAGAAGCGTGGCTGAAAAACAACCAGCGCTTCAGGAAGCTCGGAAAAAAAGGCTACGCTTCTGCTGTCTCTCACTTCTCGGAGGCTATCATGACCTGAGTGTGGAGACAGGAAGGGTTAAAGGTGATGATGATGGTTTGCCTGTCTGTACGCACGTGTGTGAGCATGCAGGCATGTGTAGTGCTATCTGTGTGCGGATGTGAACGCAGCCAGAGATGGATGGGCCAGAGGTGTTTATGTATCTGTGCATGAGCGTGAACGTGCTTTCAGGTTAGAAAAACACGGGTTGATGGATGGATGGAGGAGCAGGGGCAGGGTGAGAGGCAGCAAAGGGTTCGACAGTGAAGACGAGAGACAGAGGGTATGTTTTGATTCAGTCATGAAAGTAGCTGTGGAAGCTGGATGACACCTGAAGCTTCTTTTCCACCCCTTTTTTCTCGTTCTTTTTTTCCCCTCTTCGCTTGGGCTTCGTTTACTTTTCACACTTCAAGGATATAGTACAATCAAAGCTTTCATACCGGGGTTTTTTCCTCCGTGAGGTGTTGAAAGAGAGAAAAGGAATCCAGGCTACTGCATTGGGATTAGTTAGGTTTGTGATCTTACTTTGCGAGGTTGGATTTTATTTCAAGAGTGCATTGCATTAGAAGCATCCTGCTACTGTAACTATTGCGACGACAAAAATGCAGCTTCTGTTTGCTTACTTTTAACACTTGAGCTCGGTCAAAAAGTATAACTATTGGCATAGTATGAATATAAAATGTCCAAATATCATATCATAAAAACAAAAAAATCTCACAAGCACAATTAAGTATATGATTCCTGCAATTCCTCTTGAAATTCAACTATGTTCATTTCAAACCAAATGTTTAAATTACTGTTTGTTTGACCACTTCTTGAAATCAGCTCGTGACCAATGCATCAACTCCACAAGTAACTTAGCTGAGCTTGTTGTGAGTTTCTGTGTCACTCAGGTTGATGTTTAATGTGGTTCCACCGATTGTTTCACATCACAAAACAAAAGCTCAGATTTACCAATTCTTATCAATTTCATATGACTACAATCATTAAATTCGACAACCTACTTTTAAGCACATAGGAATAGGTTACTATTTTTGGCTGAAAGTCAATAGATAATAATATTGAGCCTTAATTTGCATTATTGCTGAGAGCTGGATGAGAATATGGATACAACTCTCATGTAATAAAGTAAGATTTTGGGCACCCCTGGTAACTTATCCTATTGGTTTTTACACTCAAATACACTAAATAGACTAAATATGACAAAAACTCTACAGTTTTAGAGAATGCTTAGCTTAGCGTTGAAACTGGAACCGAGTGGAAACAGCCAATGTGGCTCTGTCCAAAGTTCAACATTCTTCCTACCAGCACATCCAAAGCTCACCAGGTCACAAGTTAAATATCATTTGTTCAATTCAAACAGAAAGGTAAAATGACAAAAGGCTTTTCTCAATATGCATTGATGTTGCAGTTGTTTAGGGATTTGTGAAGTACTTTTCCAGTTCGAAGTACAAGTCTATACAAGAAACCAAAAGTGTTTGCTCCGTCTTATCTTATTGATAAATGTGATGCTTTGGCAGCTGACCTGAACTGCCATTATGACACATTATTTGTTGAGTGATTTGTTCTCATGTGAGCATTAGTCAGTTTAGTCAATTTTTCCAAATCATTCCTGTTTGAAAATTTGTTGTAAATAGTTGAGATGGAAGGACCCATGTGTCAGATAAGATCGGCTGGTAAATGTCTGTTTTCAACCAGATGAGAACAGTCTTGAATACACGTATTTAGTTTTATTCTTTAATATAAATTATAGATTGGATAACAGTATCCCAAGTGGACCTTTTTATATTGTTGTCATAGCAAGGTTCCAACCAAATCCTCAAAAAGCAAAGTGCCTTTCCCCAAAATGTGGAACTGTCCCTTTAATTCTATACAACAAGGTTACAAGCTAGTGTGATTTTCTTGCACTCACCTCAATTTACAGCTCCATGCGCGACTCTGACACCTCGATATGTAGCAGGCTAATAAGAGGTGACTGTTTCATGTGACTGAATCTCACAGCACAAGTTGAGCTCATTATGCCTCAGTGTTCTCACCGCCAGCCGAGGTCCTGCCTGTGTGGTTCATTGATTATTCAACCCAGACTCAAGCCACGCTGGCCTGCTGCTGTACAGGTGTTTTAAAGAGAGGGCAGCAGCAGCTCTGCATGAGAACTGTAGTTCATTCATTCATGTGTGAGTAGAAAATGTAATGCTTCATAGTTAAAGGCAAATTAGAAATGGTTCCAACAACATACAAATTTGTGTCTTGTGCAATATAATGCTGCTTATTTATTTTTCATGTGCAATAACACCATTCACGTGCACTTTGTGTAATATAACTGTTTTTGTTCATCACATTCATTCAATATAATGTGCAATATTTCAATATATGTTGCAGTATACCACATCACTTACTCCTTTATCATTTCATTTCTACTCACTGCCACTGTAGATAGTCTCATTTCTATCGATATCTATAGGCACTGGTTCTGCATTACTCGGTATACGCACAATTGTATTCTGTTCTACTTTATATTGTTTTGCATTGTAATCTTGGAGCAAGCCGGCACAAGAATTTCCTTCGGGAAGAAGTCTTATCTTATCTTATTTTAAAATAGAGGTAGTATATTGTGGTTGTGTATATTAGCTTTACAGCTAACTCTGGCTCAACAGTTGTGTTGTACATGGCGCTCCATAAATAAACCAAAAAACTAGCACACAGAGCAGCATAGTTCAGAAGCGGTACACATGTAGTTTGTGGAGAGAAGTGGTTCCAAAATACCAAGGGACAAGGCTGTGAGGTTTGTTAATCTGGTTTTTAATATAAAACGTTTAAATTCAGAGTGGATTGTAGATTTTGAAGTGAAAAAAATGTTGATAATAATTGCATTTTTTTTAATGAGCAACATGATCTGCGTCAGTCTTGCAGAATTCTCCAAACCTTTGTTATACTTTTCCCTTTAAAATAATGATTTTATTCATAATAGATGGTGCATTTTTTTATTATGCACATTTACAGAGGACATTTCTAAAGGACCTGTCAGAGAGAAAAGCTTCGGGTGTGATATTGCACTGCTTCCACAAATCTCAGTCCAGTAAAGCTGCAGACTTATGTCTTCTCGTTATATGCTTATGTTTTTTCTTAGTTCAGGCTGCAGTAAAACATGTGTCAAGGGAAACATTTCCAGGAGAAAAAATATTGCCACTCCAGATATTTTCCAGTGTAAGATGACTACCTGTAAAGTTAATGTTGCTGCAACAATCTTGAGTTCACGGAGCCTTGATGCATATTCTTTTTTTTTTCTTCGCATTTGTCTGGAGCCCATTGTTTAGTCTGAGTGCCTCCTGGCCACTGTCGGCGAGCATTGTGTGTCTAATAATAACCCTTCCAACCTTGAGATAATCAGCCTCCCTCCAAGAATCCAGGAAAGAGAAAGACAAGACGTCATTAGCATACCGCCAGACAGAGGGAAATAAACATTTTGCATCACTAGGTGGTAACAATTTTATTTAATAAAAGCTGTGGGGCAAAGAAACAAGAAAATATATTAGTGTATCGGTTTCCCATGGTTTTCTTTTTATTTGTCAGATTCTAGCTGCAAAGCATTTCACTGATTTGACCACAGAGAAGGTCAAAATAGTTAGATTTTTAGTTATGTTTGGCGATATGAGCATTCAGGATACGATGTAGGAAGTTGCAGGACAAGTTCAAAACCTCTGAATGTTAATTGGGCAGCGTCTGGCAGGTGTCTCCGTAATTATGCGTCTTGGAAAGGTTAAAATTTGTAGTCTTGTGAGGGTCAGAAACATCAGGACACAAGTGCAGAAAATTCACAAGACAAGGAGGTTGGAGAAGTTCATTTTTGCCTCATGCAAATGTCCTTTCGAAGGTACAGTTCATAATTAAACACTTGTTAAGTTTTGGTTGTTCCGTTGAGGGTCAGGATATTTCTGCTGGCCTATGACGGATAGATTCACTAATTAGGCCCCAATAAATCTAAAGGTTAAGCACTTCAGCGAGGAGGTGAAGGGCCGGCTAACGGATGGTGCTAATAATATTCACACCAATGTCTATATACAAAGATGTCGGACAGAACAGCTTCCCAAAAGTGAATCCAAAAGATTGAGACCACTCAATGTCTGGTTTCAGAATAGTTTTTTTTTTAAAACGCCTACTCCATTGGAGTCAATGGAGTTGCAGCCATCACACATAGACTGTACATAAAGACAACCCTCCAATAGTGAAACCAAATCACTTTGCTTGCCCCCTGGTGGCTGGCTGCAGTAAAAGTCCTTAATTCCTCCTCCATGTTAGTGAATGTGACATTTAGCAAACTAAAAAAGTTTCAAGTTGAAAACATTTTTCTCAAAGATGGACTCTATCATTTAGGTAGTTCGTATCACATGGATGTATGCTCAAATGCTCATAATCCATTAAGTTCGGTTTTAATTAGTTATTGGATGGTCTAAAAACGCATTGAAAGGTTATGATTGACAGCTGAGACTGACTCGTGATTGGTCGAGTGTGTGTATTGGTGAGACCTTGATATCGCGGCTCCACAAAGATGGTAGCCCCATTATCGGGCATAGTTTGACTTCATGTTTGTACAATGGCAGGAAATGGAGACTCGACATTCATTTTCAAATGCAGTCTATACTATTACGCTATTGCTAAAGTTAAATGAGTATGACATCATCTTCTTTTGTGCATTCTTAGTATAGTTTAAGTGAGCTTACTATACATTAACCTTTGGATTTAAAGCTTCAGTATGACCTGCCCTGCCAGCAACTCCTCAGAAGCCAGGTCATTGTTCAGCACAATGTCGTGCTGGGTCTCCTTCCCCTTGAGCAGCACGGTAATTATGACGAGGGAAGTCTAGTTTTATTGATGCTGATGGTACTGGGGACTTATGGTATCGGTAAATAAAGACTGATATAGACCAGGGAGGCTTCTTTCTAATAATCAAGGAGCAGTTGGTTTGTAGATGAGTGACAGAGGTTGTGAAAACAGAAAGAATGGACAAGCAATACAGCCAGACAGGGGTAACTCCGTCTTGCACATTCACCGTCAGAGACAGCCAGGATGCCTTAATAGCAAGTTTTATACCGTACATCGATTTTTATCTTTCCCCAAATTGGGTCCATCTTTTCCCCACCACTTATCTCTAACTCCGGTCTTTGCCTGCCTTTCAGACTGTGAAATGGAGAGTGGTAATTTCCCCCGATTCTCTCTGTATGTTAATGAAGCGCTAATCTGTTCCTGAGCGAGTGCCTTAATGAGGGCGACGTGCCCCTCGCTCAGCCGGCTAGCTCCCCGTTAAGCTACCATTATGGAAATAGCTCGGTACCACTCGTCGTCTTGGGACCGGGCTGAAATGTATGCCTTATTTCCACTTTTAAAGCTTTCTTCTATCTCCTTAACAAGGCTGGGTGTTCCTCTGTGGGAGCGAGCAGAAGATAAACAAACATGGTAATGACGAGCGCGGGGAGAAGCATCGCACACTTTGAGGTCTGGTCGTTTTCAGATGCCGGATGTCGGTTGAGCTAAATAGGCCACACAGGACAGATTGCTGGAGACAGAGAACACAGTGGGAGCCAAGTATGAAACCTCTGCTCGCACAGTGATACACACAAGTCAGTTACTTTATTGTTAATCTACACCGTTGTGTTATCACCATATTTTTTCCCCAGGTTCCGCTGCATTCATCTCATAGTCTTTGATGGAGTTTAACATGTAACCGAGAAATTGGGATTATTGATATTATTTTCCGCCGAATTAGCCCCTTCCATTGATCATGTCACATCCTCGCATCCGTAACGCCTGCTGATGATGATAATATTTGGCTGTATTTAGAGAAACACCCTAACCAGATTAAAAGTAGGAACAGATGCTGCTGGGAGCTTTCAAAGACTTGTATCAAAGGATATTATGGCTTTATTCATTTTGCATGTATCTAGGCCAGCCCAGCCCCTGCCACTCCCACCGACCACAGATGAAGGGTGGTGTGGTGGGTGACTATGAAATGGATTAACGTAACTCGCCTGCTTCACTCGCAAAATGAAATTGCTCATCTTAAGGCTTCTCTCTTTGCCCCCCCCCCCCTTTCAGTTTTGTCTTCTCTCTTTTCTAATCCTCCCTTTTGCTCTGTCTTGGCCCTTTTTTCCTCTGTATTTAATGTTGTTTACAACATTCAGATACTCCAGTTTGTCATTTGCCTCTTTTTGGTAGTAAATGCTGAAAAGGAGGTCAGGTGCAGACAGGCTCTTCTGCAGTTATCTCCCTTACCTTTCAAAGACACTACCTGATGCTGAAAAATGAGATTACACTCTTGTTAATCTGTCACTGAGCTGACTTTCTTATATGGAGAAACTTCCCAACAATGCACAACTTCTTTTTGAGAATCTCATAGTCATAAAAGGGTTTTCAGACTTGAACTTCAGAAAGTCTCCTGACAATCAGGTGTAGAGATTCCCCTGAGTTTGCCTTTTGCATATGAGGAACAAAGCAGGAAATTCTCCGGACAGACGCGCTCACAACTAGAGACTCGAGAGTTTATGAGACACGTATTTAAACACATTGAAAAAAAGTTATTCGATTAATAACTGAACAAATGTGATTGTCATTTTGCGACAGAGATGAGCAGACACACACACACACACACACACACACACACACACACACACACACACACACACACACACACACACACACACACACACACACTTCTGCAGACAGGTTCTTCCCGCAGATTGTGATGCAACGCTTCATTGTTGCAGATGAAGCGACGCCCCATTTATCCAGGAACATAAATATGAATTCAGCAGGCTGTTATAAAGATCAGTTCTACATTTGAGTGATTCGAAAAGAGCAAAGGAGCAGAGTCACTTGTTGAGTAATGCGCCTTGATGCAGTGGCGCTGCTAAGGGGGGGCCAGCGGGGCCACCCTGATTCATACCGTTTCATTTCTACTCACAGCAACAGGAAAATATCCAGAGCGTTCATGTGAGGGGGGGGCTAACAACAAAATCCTGCTGTGTCCTCACATGGACTCATCCTGACATTATCCAGCGTTTAAACTAGGGGGCTGAAACTTTGGAGAACGTCTGCAGCAACTGACCCATTTGCATTCTCACATACAACAGCTTCAGATAATTTCAGGGGAGATTATCTGAAGTTCAGTGCATGTGTGAAAGCAGCGTGAAGTCTAAGTGTCCGAAGTAAGAGTGACAGATTTGGAATGAGGTGGGAGAAAGGTGCATTTAATATTCTTTTTCTCACATTACACAAATTCACTACAGGGGCTGAAACCTCAGGATTCCTGTTACGATGATGAGCAGATGTCTGAGCCTTGTCTCTTTATGGGGTGTGCTCTGATTCAGCGAGCCTCTGGAGGCTTTTGTTTTCAGGTTCATACATCAATGAAATAGTCATGAACTGTGACTGTTTGTCAGATTAAGACAAGCTTAGGTGGTTGGGGGACCTGTTTGATGTAGGCAAAGATTAATGGCTTGCACCACTTCCTTTCCTCCGTGCCAAATGGAGGGGTTTCATCGGAAATCCATGAAGACTCCTGCGTGTCTTTCCTTTTATTATGAGCAGTTATCAGTCATGGATCACGCACTGGGCTTCAGTAGGGGAATTTTACTAAAGTTGATTGGATGTGTCAGGCGGAGTATTAAAAATGCACTGCAATAGAGTAAGTGCAAAATACATGTATTATATATAAAGTGGTTAGGGATGTTCTTGACGTGATACATCAATGAATATCTGTGAATCCTCTAAAAAGAAAGTGCCCTAGATTCTGTTTTGTACATGGCGTGATGTGTGTCACTCTCCTCGCTGCCGTTGGCTCAGCTCAGGGCGATGCTGGCTGAATCTGTCATCCAACCTGGCTGATGATGTTCAATGTGAGTACAGTTATTAGAGAAAATGACAGAGCGAAAAAAATCCTCCAGCCCAAACCGACGCACAGTGTTTTTTTTAGAGTTAAATGCTCATGGCCAAACCCTTGAATTTTTGATTATTGCAATAATTTTCCGGCACCATGAATACTCGTTTATATGAAGAATTGGCAATGAATCAAATCAATGAGAAGAAGTGCTTTTTTCCCTCCTGTATTGGTTTAAGCTTATAGAGGGTGAGGCCACTGAGAAAGCAGCCACCACAGCATATAGCAGATGACGCATTGCAGACGTGCCGACTTAAAGGCTGATCAGAACCAGGCTGTGTTTCTATTCAACACTGACCACAGCGGGGGGAAGAGGAGGGCCGAGGGCCTGAGGATCTGTCATATTTTCCTCCAGGAACGGGGGGGGGGGATTCCCATGTGGTTGAATAATAATGTGGCTCATACCTCACCAGAGGGAAGTTCAGGGGAGCGGGAGAAGAGTAGTTGGTCATAGAGTATTTGTCATCAAAGTTCAGAAGTGGCACCGGTCCCACAAAAATCCCTCCAGCGCCTATAAAACTTGGTTGTGTGCATGTCTATGGTTTTTTTGTGTGTGTGTTGCATAGAAGTGTTTCTGATTAGAGTCGGGGCTGCTCACCAGAGAGGGGTCAGAATGGAGGATACGGCGATGGTGCGGTAGTTCCAGTCAGTGTCCGTTAGCTCACAGGCCGAGCACAGATTGTACCATGATCTGAAGCAGAACCAATGCACGCATCCTCCCCTGCAAAATGTGAGCCAGATTTATCCCAAATTGTTACTTGACATTCACCCAGAATAACAATATATTCAAAAGCCTAAGTGTGGAAGCCATGAGAATATTTTCTTCTTCTGGTTTGGTATGTTTAGTATGCCTTTATCTTGAGACCAGTGAAAACCCACAGCCTCATTTTATTGGCTGGCAAATGTTTCCCTTTGCTTGTGTTTATCTTGGTGTCCACATTGAACTTTTGTACCCACACGCTGCTGCTTTGACTCATTTAAAAAAAATGCTCAATTAAAACTCAGGCGTAGATTCGCTTTCCAACGTGGTCATTATACAAAAATCCGGGAGACCCAGTGTTATTCTGCAATTTAAAATTTACAACATGTGTTAGATTGCAGAGTGGGTGTTTAAACACTCATTTAACTTTATTTTTTAATGCCGTATCACCCCAGCACTCTCAACATGTCCGATATATACCAATAATTTCCTGCGGTGTTTTGGTGCCTTCAGAAATTAGTTTTGTGGCCAAAATAATCGTGTTGCATCTTAGATTACTTACATTTTGTAGCATTTGTACAATGATGACAGAAAATAACCCAAGGTGCCCTATAGTTCCACTCACTGCACCTGCTATTGGTTATTGTTTTGTTTTTCCGCAATCAATTTAGCTCTAACTAACCAAATGAACATTGCTATTCTAAGCAATCAGTTGCGATAATGTTCAAAACAACTGTTTATTTACTGTTGGGCTAACTGATATTATCTATTATACTTTGTATGCCTCCGCACCCGCGACAGCCAAAAGATACTGATCCCCAAATTCAAAATCAGTATATAAGTGTATATGTGAAGGAGAAGCTGTGTGTGTGTGTGTGTGTGTGTGTGTGTGTGTGTGTGTGTGTGTGTGTGTGTGTGTGTGTGTGTGTGTGTGTGTGTGTGTGTGTGTGTGTGTGTGTGTGTGTGTGGTTAAAATGTGACTTGTACTGTAAAACACTTTGTTGTGGTTGTTAAGACGAGATGCAGTATGGTCCATTTACCTCTTTACTTTCGATGGGATCCAGTTGTTGATTTCATAGTGGTGATGCTGTCTTTCTGCAGAGGATGAGTGACTGTGTAACTACTTTGGCTGCTTGTCTATACTCGTAATACAGTTTGGTTGATATGAATTTCATTTTGATGATATATTCGATCCAACACTTGTTTTGTCTTATTTGCGTTTAGAGTTTTTGAGTCATCCCGTATTGTTTTCACACTTTCACTTTGCTTCCAGTAAAAAAAAAAAAAGGCCAAGTGCATGAGCTGTTTACTGCAGAGCTGTGCACATACATGTATAGAATTGGATATAGGGGAGAAGGGAATGTACTTGACAAAGGCTGTGTGTTATAAGACTGAATACTGGTGTTGCCTGACTTGAAAGAGAAAAGAGGAAGACGGGGAGAGAATGAGAACAAAGGAGACCTTGGTTATATTTGGGTTGAAAAAAAGAGAAAAGCCTGGTCCTACAACAAGCAGCACAAATCAGACACAATATTAAAAGTGAAATGTGTGCACAAAGGAATATATAGCACCTAAGAAGTGAATTATATAACTAATGACTAGTTAATTGTCATTTGCTTCTCAGGCCCCATTTATCTTCTGTCTGAAAGAAACAATCACACAAAGAAAAGAGAGAGGGAGAATTTGTATTTCTGCTGTGCTTAGAAAAGTAAGCAGGACAGAATATTTTATTCAGAGAACAGTAAGTGGCTTTCAAATGTTTATTTCTGTTAAGTCCACGGTGGCCTTGGCTATTATTTATGAATTAACTTTTCAAAATGCCTCAAACACGCCTTCCCTTCATTACACCGCAGGAGGGCAGTCGAAATAGAACAGATGAACTTTCATCAAACTGCATTTTAAAAGCTTGAATGCAGGTTTGATCAAAGTGATATTTATACAGTTATGGCTCTTTTTTTTTGCAGCTTGGAACAAAACACATTACATGAGTACAACCCAGAGCACTCCAACTGAAGAGTGAGGTTTTGAGTTCACTGTAAGTCAAGTTCTTCAGAATTCAGTTATTCACTTCACACTTAGTAAACTAGAACCACACTCAGTAGAGCACAAACCTCCGTCAAGGCCCAGCAGTCCACTTAATTTCAATTAAGCCGCACCACATTTCACACACTGATAGATATCGGTTCCAATGAAGATGTTGAAAAACGCTCACAATGTTAAAGAAAGTGATAAATAATGTAAAATAAACTCCATGCCCTGATCCTGATCTGCACGCAAATTTGATGGGCTCTTCCCTGAATCATCAACATCCTCCCACAATTTTCGTGGAAATCTGTTCAGTCGTTTATGTGTAATCTTGCTCACAAACAAACAAACCAACAAACGAATGAAGTCTTTGGATTTCTAATATGTCAGTTAAGACTAATCGGGCAGTGACCTTTTTAATGTATGTATTTGTTCTATAGAGTCGGCTTTACAGGCCTGTGCTTCTCAGAAATATAGCTTAAAATGCATTAAGTGTGTGTGTGTGTGTGTGTGTTCAGGCATGTCACTAGTGAGTCTTTGTATTATGTATCTGCATCATTCTGTGCCTCAGTGTATTTCTGTCATTCTAGTTCAGTGAGTGGCCCACTGGGTGCAGACAATCCCAGGCTTTGTGTGTATGTCAAGCTGTCATGCTGGGTACTGTATTGAATGGGCTCTGGGGAGCGAGGCGTGTGAAAATCCCACCCTTGCCCACCTAGACACTGTAAGTTGCGTGCATGTGTGTGTGCATGCACATGCGAGAGAAAGGCAGTGACGGAGAGAGAGAGAGAGAAAGAAAGAGCGCTTGTGTGGGTGGGTGGGGATATTCATGTGTGTAGGATGGGAAGTGGTGGGTGAAAGAGGACACTCCACACTGAAACAACAACTCTCTGTGTTGGACAGGACAGAGCGATTCTTTATTGTTCTTTTATTTCATTAACTGTGGAACCTAATGACCTGACAAATGACCCCCAGCAGAGGCCGCTCTGTTGACTCGTCTTCGGCACCATGTTGCTGCCTCTCTTTGTCTTCCTCTCTGTCCGTGTGTCCCTCACTCTGTCCCCTCTCATCAAGCTTTATAGAATATAACCGTCATTTGGCCAGTTTTATAGCAAACATTTTCGACATGACATTGCCTGTTATCTGCAGCTGTGCTAACATTAATGATCGCTGCATCAAATTTAAGTTTCTCAGTTCCAAGGCCCATATGTTGTGCTGTTTATGAATGGATCCATCACTAATGTTATAAGTTACACCAGTGGTTTTCCTGCCATAAGTCCTAATGTCTCATGTGAAAGAGGTCTATTATTTGCTCTCATTTTAATGATTTTTGATTTGTTGATCAGAGCTGCACGGTGGTACAGTGGCAAGAAACAAGAATGTTCTTTGGTTTGAATCCCAGGGTCCTTCTGTGTGGAGTGGGTACTTCCACGCATGCAGATTGGGGCTAGAGATTTTAAATTGTTTTGTAAGTTTGAATGTGAGTGAGTGGTTGGTGACTGGCCAGGGTTTACCTCACCTGTTGTCAACTGGGATTGGCCCAAACCACCACCTCCATGACCCTTAAAGGATAAACAGCGTAGATAATGTATGTGAGGCATGGGACTGTTTATTAATTATATATCTTTGTTTCATTTTAAAATTGTTTTGTGCATTGCATTGTTCCAGGGTGTTTTGTTTATTGCTTTTACTTGACATTCGTATCATTTACTATCAACTATCTGAATGAAACCAGTTTTACCCCCATGTGTAGCATCACTAATGAACTGTCGTTTTCCCTTGTTTATACCCGTTGTACCTTTTAACAAGCTTGATGGAGTGATAAGAGAAAAGTGTTTCCCTTCTCACTGTTAAAGGCCGTGCACAGACACACACGTGTTCTCAATTACTGTGGCGTATTAGACCTCTCATCGGGCTAACTGACGCTAATGAGACCTGTATAAATAGGTGCACGAGGGAGCTGTCAATCATGCACACTTTGTAAATGCCCATATAGTCTGGAAAGGAGGTGTAATCAGGTGACGTAGATGAAACCCCCTGTGTGAGGGGACTTTACCACAAACCCTGAGTCAATCATTTCCCTTCTAATTCAAGATTAAATAGTATTTTTTAATATAGCGTTTTCTGCATTACTCCATAGTGAATACTAGAAGGGGACTCAGTTAGTCCCACATCTCCACCATCACCCAACCGTCCACTTAAATTCAATCAAACCAAACCAAATTGCAGATTATTTTATTTTTCATCAAGATTCATGCATTATTCCCTGGGCAATCTGTAAAAATCTCGCAATGTTTAAGAAAGTGATGAAAAAAATCCTTCTTTCTTGGCTCTTTCTCCGTCCTTCCACCAATTTTACCACTCAGTACTTGTTGCATAATCCTGCTGACATACAAGCAAACAATCAAACCAACCAGTGCCAAACATAACCTCCTCGGCAGCGGTAATAAGCAGTCGAGTTACCAAAAAAGGCAAGTACAGTATATCTAGCATTTGAATGTGTTACGTAGCATAGAAATCAGACATGAGGCATTAATGTTGGCAAAATGGGTAGAACAGATTATCAACGCATTATTTCAAGGTGGTTAGCTCTGGTGCTAATCTTTTAGCCGATAAACAGCCCAAAGTAGCTTTATTTGTTGTATTAAGTCTTTCACTACAGATGCAAACAAGGCTGACGGGACCATTTTTTCCCACTTGGTAAGATTTTCGAAGCATAAAGAACGACTCTCAGGGGACACTTTTGCGAGTGTCATGACTCTAGCTACTTTGTAAAAATGACTGTAAATAGCTCAGGTGCCCATAATAGAGAATTCCTTCCATGTCATGGGTGAGATAATGTGACAGCTGAGTGACATGTTTTGGTAAACAGTCTCTCACCTTCTGAATGCTCTGCTGCTGATAGATTGTGTGCCACAGGCCACATACCGCATGCAAACATTTGACCTCTATTAATAACAATTCTGTCCTAAGTTAACTTGGAGTTTTTCCAGAACGGAGGCCTGTGTATGAAAGACAAAAATGAATTACTCCAACAGACTCAGGAAGCCGGCGGTGTTACTGATTTCATACCTAAAACGGGTTTCTTTCTTCTTAAGAGAAGACTTCCTGTCTCACAGTGATTAATTGCTGAATGGATTTCTCACATGCAGATCATCATCAGTGAGCGTCGCACCGTGTCTTGCATGGGAAGGTTCAAGAGGCGGATGTGGCAGCGGTATGAATAAGCTTCTGGTGGAAGCCTGTTCGTGTTCCCATTGTCTCTAAACCACAACACAGGATGTGGTGGATTCTGATTGGGACGGTACACATATGCAAACAAATAATGAACAAACACACAGACTCGGAGAGCATGAACAGGACATTGGTGACCTCATCCCTGAGAGACAAAACCAATAGGCAAAATAGCCATTGACCTATTCAGCCCGCCATCAAGGAAGTTATTTGTTTAGCCCTGGTAGCTACCTCCTGCTGCTGCTAAATGTCAAGCCTCATAATTGTCGAATTAGATTTTGCTGCACATTTTGATTTGTGCAGAGTGTCTCGTGCATTTAATGTCTTAAATAAAGGTGTTTGTTTAGAAAATTTGTTATATCCTCCTGTGTTACCGCACCCGTTAAGCACAGAGGCAGTGCTTTTCTTTCGTCAAAAGTTTGCACTTAGCATTGTGTTCCTCCAAGGAGCTTTTCCTAGACTTGACTATTGGTGGGATAAATTCAAAACCTCTCCTCTTCTTTTGGTCTGCTTCTCTTCCTACCACCATCCCTCCATCCGTCTACTGCCTCTGTTATGTGTGTTGGTTAGTGGCCTTGCCTCTTGGAGCATGTAGACATATGCCCTGTTGTTCCTGTAATTGGTTCTCTGTATTCATGTGGGGATGCAGACAGAGGCGAGGAGACTTCAGGCAAAGCTGAGTCTTAATAAATGTCAGTCCACAGCCGGGTTACGGATAGACAGCTCACTGATGGGCTGTTTATAACAAGGTGCCACTTAATGCAGGGGGAGACGGGAGTTGAGGCAAGTTACGGAGATTAAGTGAGGGATTATATCAAGAGAGGGCGATGTATCTTGCCAACGAGAGAAGACTAGAAGATGAGAGAGGGACAGGGAAACAGAATTTCCTCAGCAGGTAGAGGGAGACAGGGGAAGACCTCCACTCATGCCCATTCATTCATAGCCTGAGGGGAATGATTGTTGAAACAGCAAGGTGTGTGTTTGGAGGTCACAGACCGGTAGCAATGTGTCGAGGTATATGCATCGACAAGCTTGTGATTTATGTGTGTTTGTGCGATGGTTCCCAACTGGCTGCAGTTGCCAGGCGGTACACGAAATGTCAAGTAATTGACCAGTAAATTTAATACCGTGTAGGGAGCCCGTCAAACTGAGTCAGGTGTAACATATGAACATCACAGGTTGCAATCGAGAGTGCATGACAAATTGTTAGCAAGTAAGTAGAGCAGGTTAAATGGTAAGGAGAAAGAAATGGATGAACAGTTTGAATAGTTAGCTAAAAGTAATGGGTGAAAGTAATCTGCAAATTGACATAGTTGAGGAGGCTACCACTTTAAATTTAACAGTTTAAGTATCTGACTAAATTACTAATAAACAAGTGTCAGTTAGCTAAACGTTGAAATAGACAGTTGAAAAAATAAGTTAAAGTTATCAAACTAAGGTGGGCGACTGTAATCACAGCATATCGATAAGATAATAAATAAATAAATAAGGTAATCCTTTATTGATCCCACAGTAGAGACATTTGAACTCAATTACTAAATTCACCTGTTGGTTATGGGTCAACTCATGCATCACTCTACACGTTGCTGAAGCTGTGTCACTCTGCTGGCACTTAATCTCTTTAAAATATATAAGGCTTCGTACGGCTAAAGCACTAAAGTAGTCTGCATTGATTAATATTGATCCTGAGCCGCCTGTGTTGTCCACAGCTGCTTTGTACTGTATGGAAAAGCCTCTTGAGGTCATTAATTCCCTGCAGCCCTGTGAAGGCAGCAGGACACCTACTGTATATTAATTAATCTGCAGACTGCGCTTCGGCTCTTTTCTCCCGTGTGTCATGAAACTTCTTCCCAACTTTGTTGGCAGTTTTTAAGTGAAAAATGCCTCAAGCTATTAATACTGTTGCATCAGATATATAATATATATATAAACACAAGTGAGTAAAAGTAAGACTGAAAAGCATTATATTGATATGATCATGTAAACGGCTTCAGGACCAGTAATTAAACAGTTGAAATAATAAGATAAAAGTTACCAAACAGGTGGATCGAAATAATGAATTAAGATTAAATAGTTTGCTGAAAGTTATGGATTCTAGTTCAAATAAAGCAATTGATACATTTTTAAGTAAGATGATGGCAGACTTGACAATAACAATCTAAACATCATCAATATAACTGTATAAAAAATATAAATATACTGATGGGACCTGATGTGTTAGTGAAAATTCACACACATGCAATTCTTTTGGTTTTTTGTTTGGATGTGTGTGTGTACTCTTGACCGTGTGTCACGAAACCTCCCTTCTGACCGTGATTATAGGGTGTGTGTGTTTTTGGATGTGCAGACCTTTGCACCCATGCATGCTAATGTACCCAAGCATGTACAGTATACATGCAGTGTGTGTGTGTGTGTGTGTTTGTATGTGTTAGTCCTGGCATGATTTCTGGAATGCATCCTGTCAGGCCTGCAGCCGGTGTCCTCCTCCCAGCTCCTGTCTCAGCACAAAACAAATCAAAATCCCTGTTTTGTTTCTGGTTTTGTCTTCCTTGTTCTTCTTTTGATTGTTGTCAAAGTTTCCGCTGTCTCCCCCGGTGTGGCAGCACACACACTCCTCTCCTCTCTGCCATTATTTACTCCCCGCTGTTTTCAGAGTTTAGATAGAATGAGAGCATTATCAAAGGTCTCATGAAAACGCGATGAAATATTCAGACTGATGGAATGTTCTAGGCCAGTTCATTCCCAGGTGTTTTCTCCAAATCATTGAAATTAGAAACATTGAGTGACATGTTGGCTCCTTTACAAACTAATGAAGGCCCCTTACTGTACATGAAGGCTTTTCCATCATGTAATCACTTGTATGTCATATGTCTGATATTCTCCTCTCCTCTCCTCTCCTCTCCTCTCCTCTCCTCTCCACTTCTCTTTTATATATTTGTGCGTGTTTGTGTGGGCTTTTCGCGTGCGCACACACATCTAGCTCTTGCTTATTTCCGTTATAAATACCAGAGGTGATTGGCAGTTTCTAGTGTTTGGATTTGACAGCTCTTATTTGTTGTAGTCGACAGGCTTTTAGTGAATGGCTGACGTTTTAAGGTTCCAAGTCTGTCACTGTGCGATGGCTGCAGGGCGCTGTTGTGGATGCGGATACCAGCTCGTGGTGCCTCCCTTTCAGCGTCAGGGCACAGAGCATGTGTGGCGTCTACAGGCTGTTTTTCTGAACGACTCTGGGATCATAGGGTCATGGGAAGATTAAACATGGTCTGCTTTTTTGAACTATTGATTTTTACTTGTTGTTGTTGACGGGCACTTTACAGTTGAGTGTAAAGCTACTGGCCGTGGTATATTCTATAAGATTGACATGTAGCAGAGGGATACTGAGGATGGGTTAATTAAAAGAAAATGATTGAAGGTATTCATTAACCTTCAGGGCCAGTTGTTCATTGTTATAAACCCACTTTACTTTAAGTGGTGAGAAGTTGTTCGGCTTCTCTGTTTAACTTTGTGAATAAAAGTCAAAGGTTCCAGACTCTCCATCATGTTAATCCTATGTGGTTAAACCCCAATGGATGATGCAGAGAGAATATAGTATTTTTTTACTGCCTTGAGCTTCCACAGACAACAAAAGGTCACTTTCTCTCTATTGGAAAACTCTGGCTGTTACTAATGCTCTCTCCACCTACACTTAAAGTTAAATGCTGTTTGTTCATTTCTGTTCTCTGGGAGGTTGCAAAACATGCTGGGAAATACCAACATAATTTCATCTGAAGCTCCATTTGGCTCTTCGGGGGCTTTTTGGTAATATCAGATGATCTGCATCAGCAGATGAAGTTTGCCAGGTTTCCATTTAAATTTTTTCCTATGGTATGATTTGGTTAATTGGACCTTCAGGGAGGTTAAGGGAACATGGGTTTAATCTGAAAAGTATTAATATCAAAGTGTGGTATCTCCTGGAGAACATAGAAAAGCAGGTTGAGATTTGGTGGAATTCACTGAACTTTTATAAAATGTAAAACATTTAAAATCCCTATTTACTCACCATTAAAAATAACTATTAAAATTAGTTTGTAAAAATTACAGTTTTGATTGGTTCTACTTACATCAGTAACTATGAAAGTAAGATAAATCTCACACAGGGGAAGATTTAAAAACACTTCGAAGGTTTAATATCAGTATTACTTGCAAATGAATCACAAATTGCACAAAATCCAGTCCAAATGCTATAAGGTACTGTACATACCCACACTCATCACAGCCTGGGAGCTAACTGGCTAAGGGAATACCCAGCCGCATGCCTGAGTATGAGAAATGCTGCTTCTAATAGATCATGACATTTTGAATGTTTTGGGGGTCATAATGTAATTACCTTATTATACAAACCCCTTCTTGTTTTTAAAGTGTACTTAGAGAACTTATTGGACATATATAATACAGTATACTACATTAAGTTTGGTCAGTGTGAGTAGAAAGACATTAGTCAAGCTTGGTATATTTTTTAGACCAATTTCATATCAGTTTTTTCCTCAGCTGAACCTTCGACCTGTCTTCAATTCCCTCCATCTGCTTTCCCCCTCGACAGTGAGTCATGTGGCTACAGACTCGGCTCACCTCAGCAGTGCTGATGACATACAGACAGATGGACAGAGACACGACATAGAAAGAGGCGACAGGACACATGTAGAACTGACGCAGACAACAAAAATCTTAATTGAGGACTTAAAAGAGTGTGTTTAGACAGCACAGCTTCATCAGAGAATCTGTTGTGACAGACGACTGAACAGCTCACAAATTGAATTACACTAAACATAACATAACTTAATGTCTCATTAAGATGTTCCTTTTACATATGAGTGACAGATACCTGGTTTCCCATCATTGTGAGCTCATTTTCATCTCTGATTCAAAAAGATAAGTCCGTGATGATGCGATGCCAGTTTATTTCACCCTGTTTTTGATAAAGATTACCTGGCAGTTTTATTTCTGCCGTCACCCGAGTGCTCGCTCAGTGACACCACTCCGCGTCCTCGTAAAAATAATCATAAACTATATTTTATTGAAATTTATTATGTAGCACTTTTCAAAACAGCAGTTAAAAAGTGCTTCACAGTTATTAATACAAAATGCATAAAAGTACACAGCATGAAAACGGCAAATGAAATGGAAATGGGCACTCAACAATAAAAAACACTATAATGACCAAAAACTGATTTCCAAAGCAACAAACTTGCCAACTTATACAAGTGGCTTTTTAAAAGATCAAAAAGTGGTTTACACTTAGCTCTGAGAGTGGGGGGGAGGGAAGCCATCCCTTAATGTCGGAGCTAAAAAAGCAAAAGCACTGTCCCCATCTTTGTTTTGAGACTGGTTCAAAACTAGAGAGCAGTGGGACAGACCATCTGAGTAATCGTGTTGCAGAGTAAAGTGTTTTAAGTTTAGCTTGAAGCCTTGCCATGGAGGGCTTAAACTGAAATCTTAGTAAATATAACCCCTGCTGATCGTCCTGCACTAAGATGGCACAAAGCAGAAAGCTCAGGCAGCCAGAGAGGCTTGTGAATGTAGGCTGGCACAAAGACGGAGAGGAGGACAGACTGACAGACTGACAGACATGCGTGTAATGTAAGCTGGCTGACAGACAGCAGCCACACATATACTGTGGTTGCTTGTAAGCTGAACAACAGGCAGACAAGAGTTCAAGCATGCAGACAAATTCATGAACCAGATTAGTCACTTTTTGTAGAGATGTGTGTACCCATGGCAACATAAGAGGGTAGCAGCCGTGGTTGCAGATTTTGTTTCAATTAAGAGGTGTCGTGATGCCAATGAAACAAAGACAAGTGTGTGTGTGAGTGTGTGTGTGAGTGCGTTTGTTTGTGTGTAGATTGCAGTAAAGCAGCCAAGAAGGGGAGGGTGTAATTGTTATGAGTGTGTGTATTGAGAGTAAGGGGGAGGGGGGGGGGGATAAAGGGTTTGCCAAAATCCAGCATCTCAGCCTCTCATGCGTTTCACCTCTTCTTTCTGTCTTTCACTGTCAAGATTTCTCCGTCGGGCAAAAGTCAACGATCAGGCAGCGGCGACAGGAGCTCCATTCGGACAAACTCACTATAAGACTTACAAAGTGACACAGAGCCTTTCATATTCTCTCTCTGTGGAGCACTTGAGCTCGGAAAATTACACTCGCCCTCTCTTTGAGGCTGATTTAATACTGCGCTGCTCTGGGGTCATTTTGACAGAAGCAGAAAACACAGGATGATTCTCCCAAACCCGTGTAAAGTTTATTTATTCGTTTTAGGTGAGCAGGGGATTAACTGCATCTCAGTCTGACAACTCACATTTGAAATGTTTATTACAGCAGCAGCACATAGTCAATAGAGTTTGGCATCTGGGCTCTGACCCCATCACTCGCCCAGACATGATTAAATAGAGTTAATGAGGAGTGATGTGTAAATATCTTTGGCCCCCTGTAGGAACCTGCAGGTGGATGCTGGGGTGGTGGAGGGGACGGAATCGACAGGCAGCGTTACTTATGCACGGCGGCAGAGGCATTGACAAGAAGACAGTCAAATTGGGAGTGTGTGAACGATGAGAACAGCAGTGTAGCTCGAATTAATTTTAATTTAGAATACTCTGAACTGCCAGAATTCAGTGGATTCAATGCATGTGCTGAAACCTTGAAACCAACCTGGAACCTGCCATTAGTGATGTCAAGAGGGTTTAATCCAGGTCAAAACGCTTTGTGTAATAATCAATAGGGTCTAGATCTGTTTTCTTTTTTGCCTTTTGATTTTACAGACAAAATGTGAATGAGACATAATTTCTGTATAAAGTAACAAACTCCAGGTTAAAAGATCTCCACATGCTGCACCGATAGGCAGCACCGAAGAAACACACTCGTCCACCACTGAGGGGACTTGGCTTTATTTCCCTCCTGTGATGTTCTAGATTGGCTGGATGCTCCTACAAACACACTTGACAGTGTTTGCCGGGCAGGAAGTTGATGAGGGTAAGCATGGCATAGTCTTCGCACCATCCGTCATACTGACATGAACCTGCCCATGCTGGGTGAGGCCCGTGATCAGACTGACAATATGCTCCATGAGATGTATACAGTCTTTTCAGTCATTGCATGGGACCACTGCATGGGCACAGCAGGGGTCCTGACAGCGTGGGCTTTGGCAATAACAAACAAACCTCTGTAATCATTGATGTGTTCATTCATTCATTCATTCTGGACATTTTTTTATCTCCTACTCCTGTATATTTACCAAAGCGCCCACATCATAGCAGTTTTCTTAATGGAGGGCTATTAACAGTCTGCTTCTTTCCTTCTGGACAAATGGCCTCCTCAGACTAAAAGAGGGAGTCAGCAGTGACTAGTAAAATATGATAATCTGCCACATGCAAGTAAGCAAAAACTTATTTATACAGGAACTTTGTGCACGGAAATTAAAATGTGCTTCACAGCCAGAAAAGTCAAAAGAGGGAGATATGAAAGAAGAGACAGTGAAGAGAGGAAGAATAAAAATATGCAGAATAAAGTGTACAACCCATAAAGCACATACATACACTGTAAAACGTTATTCCCCAGAAATGTGTTATTTTGTTGTTTTTTTAATGTTTTTTCTTTGACTAAAATTTATAACCATAGAATAAAAGATCCTAAATAAATTAATACAACAGGGAATTATAGGTTTTTATAAACAGTGTTATTTAATTGCTTAATGGTCTTGAGTCAAATTATATTGAATTCTATCTAAAAAATACAAAAAGTACACATCCTATTGCTGAATGGTTTGTATTTGTATTTGTATTTACAAAAAAACTCTGTAGAATAACTAACTAAACTGTAATTTGATGTTCAATTTTACCCCCAGTTCTTTTCACAGTGTATAATAATATTTTATAATAATAAAAATGACGGTTGTTTTTTGAATCCTTAAACGTTGACCTTCCCTGACCTGCTCAATGCAAACTTACAGACCAACTCGGAAACTTCTCTACGTTCCTCCAGGACACAAACTTTCACACAAGGTCACATCGTTTGACTGTATCTCGGCTGAAGATTGATTTGCGCTTGTTGTCGACACTTGAGCCTGATTTGCTTCACTTTGTGTCTGGTATGGACTTTTTTCATGCATATTTTAAGCTTGCTTCACCCAGCAGGCAGTTTCACACAGACTCTAAAGGAGTGTTGTTCCATCTCTCTCCTTCCCTGCCTCACTGTGAGCTTATCGACAGCTTTGTTGTTGTATCAGGTTTGAAGTTAAATGTCTGGATATAAGACACATTCTTTGTGACAGTGGATTCTTTTTTAGTTTCAGCGTTTTGAGATGCTTTAGGTTGACTTTTCTTTCCTTTCAACTTTCTTGAGTTATCACAAATGTTTAATCTTTAAGCTCTTTTTTCTGTCACCGTGTTTCTCCTTTCCTCTGGCTTTAACGCCGCCTTTCATTTCTATCGTTTGCCTCTTTCTATTTCTCTCCTCCCCTCTTTGTTTTTGTCAATCTCCTGTGTCGTCTCCTGCTCTCGCTCCCTTTGCTCATTCCTACTCTGCCTGTCTTTGCTTTTAATGCAGAGAAGTAAGAAAATCTGTTTTTGTGAAGCACTCAGCGGAAAGAAAGAATTTCACTGCTTTGACAAGTGTTTCAAATCCAAACTTTGCTTTATTGCGCTGAAGCAAATAATTGATGAAAAGTGCCTTTTTGCATCCACAAAGATCCATTCACACACTTTCTTGTGGTATGAGAATACCACAGCTCGGTGCCGTACATCATGGCCTTATGTAAACTGACATTACTGACACCTGTAGCCACACGATGGGAGAAGAGCACTGCTCGTTGAATATGTTGTTTTGTTACCAATCGGAATTGCACAGAATGGTTCAGTCAAAAACAGAAAAACCTCTGAAAGCTTATAAAAGTGGTCTCCAGTAAACACCAGCACTGCAGTTACAGGTTGTTAATCTATGACACCAGATGTTCCTGTCTGGGCTTCAGGGGGAGTGCACATGTTCGGGTTCACACCACTCTACTTGAAAGGTAGTTCATTATACTGCAACTTTGTCTTTGGAGTTTCTGCTGTGTCTAGTATCAAGCTGTGTAACTTTCTGAGATCTGGTACTGGTAATGTGGAAATGTCCCCACAAAGTTCAATGGGGCAAAACCATAGACTGTATGGACACGTCTCCAATTCCTGCTGTCGAAAATGTAGCTCAATCACCCTGGATACAGTTGCTGCCATCTTGGGTTGGTCAGTAGTGATGGTTGTGTGGAGCTGCGGTGTCGAGGTCCGGCCGATACACAGGCTCGACCAATCTGGAGTCAGTCTCTTCTGTCAGTCGTGACGTCTTCCTCTGTGTGGTGTGCTCTCAAAGAACCTTCCAGTCATTACTTCTAAGTAATGAACATTAGCTCATCCAGGGAATTATATCAGTGAGCTGGTTGGAAGGTACTTGTACGAAGAGCTGCAACAAACTATATTGTCCCACATTTGAGTAATGACGTATGTTTGAAAGATTTATTTATTTAACCATGTTATGTTTTGTTTATTCTGTCTCATTTTTGGACCTCCCTCTGTGTGTAGCCTATATTGTACTATAGTCTACTGTAGTTGAACATATGGAACAGCACATGCAAGTGAATTCATGATTATCTTCATGCTTTAATCCAGTTTCCTGTAGCCTGACACACAGGATTTTGGCTCTGAGATGGATAAGAAGTGTTATGTACATGCGTGTGTGTGTGTGCGTGTGTGTATGTGTGTGTGTCTGTGTGTGTGTGCGCGGAGTGGTAGTATAGAGCTGTGATGATGAGGATGATGCATCCTATCCCCATTAGTGTTAGCCCAGATCTGTCAGAGCCTTGTTGGGTTACTGCCTGGCAAAATCTCAACCCTGAGGAACAATGGGATGGGCCAAACACATACATACACACACACACACAGACACACACACACACACACACGCACAAACACTTGTGCATATGTTCCCAAGACAAAACGCTGTTTTTCTTTCTAACACACACACACAACCAGCAGTGCCTGGAAATTCTCCTCAAACACACACTGTCAGTTTAACATTCACATAAGCACGGACGCACACAAACAAACTTTCATCCTCTACGGTTGTGTAGCACTTCGGTTTGTATTCATCACTTTATTCTTGCTTAGTTTTGATTGACAACATATATTGAAGCTGCATTTTCAGTTGCCCCCTGTCTCACCTCTGTCTGGCCGGCCGCTCAGTGGGCGGACAAGTGTTTCTTTCTTTTTTTTCTGCGTGATCCCAGCTCGTTAAAGACCTTTAACGTAAATGACGTAGTTCTGCACCACTTGGTTTCTCTTCATTACTGTAGTAGTGTTTGTCACAGTGGAGATCGATAAACTACAGCATGGTGTTCCACCCATAAATCAGATCAGAGGTGCTGGCATCGTTCATCATTTAACCTAAAACATTTCCTAACAATACTGGAGAATTATTCATCACCTTGTGGAACCACTTTAATGTACGTCTTCATTTCTGATCACTTGGTACCAGCCCTTAAATAAGTTGTTTTATTACCTGTTTTGCAGAAACTATCCTTGCAGCACTTTTTTTCTTCTCCTGCAGCTAAATTCAAGGCTGCCCTACTTCTCCTTGTGCTGTGGAGTCGCAGCTTTGACAAGAGATAACATTTTCCCTCTGCGCGCTCCTCCTATATTGACTCTTAACGTTGCTTCTAATTAATATCTCTGTTATTAATTTGCCGTGACACATGACCTCCTTCCACCCACCCACCCACGCATCCAACCAGCCAACCAGTTCGCTTCAAGCCCCGAAGCCCGATTTTAGTCTCCGAGCACGGAACTGCAGGGAGGAGAGCTGCAGACGCGACAGTATACATACGACTCGCAGCAGAGATTTTCCTTTTTTTTTGTTTGTTTATGTCTTTCTTTGTATCCGTCGTTCATTCACTGTTTCAACCTCTTCCTCCTGCCTTGTTCTGCCCTCCTCCTCCTCCTCCTCCTCCTCCTCCTCCTCAGCTCCAGGAGTTCAGCACTGTCATCAACAGTCACTTCCCGTCCTTATTCTGTGCTAAGCATTTCACATATTATACCTATTTGCTCAATGATGGGTGTTGATAAAGTGGATGGCCATTATGCCCGCTTTTGGGGCTTTTGTTCAGCCTTCATTTCTGACGGAGTGATGGCGATGATGATAATAATAGTCCAGAGATGGTTGCCCTTGGTTTCTTATGAGTTTTCTGCATAACCTCGCTTCCTCTTGATAGTTTCTGGGGCCTTTAGTCTTTTCAGAGAGAGAGAAAAAAGCACAAGGCTCCCAGGGGACGCTAAGTATAAGCACATATTGATACAGTATACAATGTCTTAGAAGAAACTGTCACTCATGTTGTTGTCACTTCACTGAAAACTGACAAATACAGGAGCAGTGTTCACGATTCTTCATAAATCTTAAAATTGCTCCATTACATTGATTTTGATTAAGTCCCTGACCTTAGACCATGAAGTATTTGCAGTATTTTCTCAATTTTCTTTACTCCTTTACACATATTGCATCTTATATAATCTCAGCAGATACAGAAAGTTGTTAGGGTTTATCTTTTTAATTTAACTTAGGAAAGGATAAAGAGGGGTCAAAAATCAACATACCATTGCAAATGACACAGACCCTATGTTGTGATGTCAGTGCTGAAACATTAAATCGTTCAGAATTATGTTCAGTGTTCATATTTCGATGTGTGCGGCTACAACTGATGCAGCAACTTTTTAAAAATGAATCCTAAACCCAAAGGAGAAGGAGTGACGAGTTTCCCCACCATGTGTTAGCAGACAATGACTTTGCCTTGTGTGTATTTTTACTCACCCTGATGGATAACACTTAGAGGATAGTGCGTACTGGCCAGAGAGCAGCAATAATTAATGAGGGTTTTTATAGAAAGCACAAGAAGCCGACAGGATACGTCTCGGGCATGACTGTTACGCATGTGCTCTTACCGCTGAGTTTTTATCCTCAGCTCCGTTGCTCTCAGAAGTTAGTCTCTCATACACATCTCTGACTCTCTCTAAATGTACCTGTCTCTCTCTCGCTCTCTCTCCAGGTTCAGGAGAATGTCTTTGTTGAGTTTAACCACCAGGAGCTGCTTGAATTCTACAACAAGGTTAGTTTCTTTAGTGTGTGTGGTGTCAGCTTTAAGAGCAAATCAAATGTATATCGTTGTGTTTCTGCCATATTTCATTTCATCCTAATTAGCAGACATTTCCTGACAAGATACATCTGCCTGCGTCACTGCCTCATACTTATTATAATTATTTTTCTTTCAATGTCTGACTTTTCCTTTTTCATTTGTGTGTGTGTGTGTGTTTGTGCACTTGTTTTCCAAAAACGTAACATTTTTTTCCTCTTCTTCAGCTTGAAATCGTACAAGGACAGTTGGATTCTTTGACTTGATGCCTGCTGCTCTTTGTAGGACACCCGCTTTCCACACACACACACACACACACACACACACACACACACACACACACACACACACACACACACACACACACACACACACACACACACACACACACACACACACACACAGAGAGGTTGTTAGTGTTGTTGCTGACAGCGATGCCAGCTGTTTGAAGCCTAGAGATTTCAGTATTGCTCTAATTTATTAGAGAGAATGTCAAAATGGGTAGACAGGAGTCTCTTTCCCCTTTGAGCTCCATTCAATCCAGGTCTGTGTTCAAATGTTTTTGAAATGTAATGTCTTCGTCAAGGAGATGTTGGGGAAACGATTTGTCTGCACCCTGCCATAAGTAACAAAATGATTAATTGTTCTATAAATTAGTTGTATGAAGTTAAAGTGTGCCAATAGTCAGCGATGTAAAAAAAAAAAACTGGTGTGAAAGACTTGAAACATAAATGAATTTTGTAACTCTGTGAATAACATTCTAATAAAATCTGAATTGGAGATGAAATCCATCCAAGCTGTTATTTAGTGAAGGCTCATTATTTCTCATTAAGACCAACCTGGACTGTTGGTTCACCAGATGGGCACAGTGGACCTCCAGAATGTGTGTGTGTGTGTATATGGTTGCAGGGATATGTCCTTGTTCATGCAGCTGTTCTTTGTGTGTTTTTGTTTGTGTGTGCGTGCGTGTGTTTTTTTTTTTTTTATAGATTTAAAACCAAGTCAGATCCATTCATCCATCCATTATCTATACTGCTTATCGTTTATTGATTGCGGGCAAAAGGGGGGGGTACACGCTGGGCCGGTCGCCAGTGTATCGCAACATACAGCGACAAACAACCATCCACGCTCTCATACAGTCAACTATCCTAACCAATGTACATGTCTTGGGACTGTGAGACGAAGCCAAAGAACACTCACACAAACTCAGGGAGAACATGCAAACTCCACACAGAACGGCTCTGGACCAAGAACTTTCCAGCGGCACGCTCCTCTGCTCCAATATGGTCTTTACATTCCCTCTGTGCTGCTTGTTGGATGGTCAGATAGCGTCAGAAACCCTTTTTCTGTTGATGTACACGTAGTTTACAGCTACGGCCGAGGGCAGGTCTTTTCTCTTTGTGTCGAACCTCAGCAGGCGGGAGGCTGTGGGACACCCAACATGTTGAGAGGTCATAAACAAACGTAAATACACACTTCACCAATTAACAAAATCACTTCCACTTCCATCTTGTAACATGGATGGAGTCACCACTCACTTTACTATGGGAACCCAACACACAGCTGGCAACTTCACAGATACTAAAAATGTTCAAATGTTAAAGACTAAAAAGACACTGTTTATTATCCTCCTATGGAATGAATGACAGAGCAAAACCTATATGGAGATGTAAGCACCCACAAAACACACAGTTGGACAAAAACATTACCACAAAACATACTGGTAAACACACTTAAAAATCTAGGAAAACTACCTCCAGAGTGTCTCACCTGTCTCGGAGAACAGTCCCAGCCGCCGTCTGAAGCACGACTGAGTATCTTTTTTACTCCAATTGACAATTTTTGCCACCATTTCCAAACGCCTGCAGCCAGAGGGAGCGGCGTGTTCCACAGCATGGAGAACAGATGGCGGGGCTTAGCAGAGATGGCCGCCTGGAAAACAAGAAGGGGGAAAAAACACTCACACACTGAGACTCACACTGAGATCCGGCAGAACACAGCACACCCAGTCCCAGTCAGAGCGATAGGGGGAGTGTGTGTGTGTGTGTGTGTCTGTGTGTCTGAGTTTGTGTACTTATGTCTGGTGAGCTGTGTCCCTGCGTGTACTTGTCAAAGCTGTTTGCACGCTCTGCTGTGTGTGATGAGGCAAACTTAGTTTGGCCGGACACTTGTGAACACTCACATCTGAGGAGCAGAGCATATAGTTCGGGGGGGGTTCTGTCCTTTTTCAGCTTAAACAAGTATCTAATGGACTTGCTATGTACCTCAGTATGTGGCTGCAGGGCTCACAGAGATTGGCCACAGATGACAGACTCTGATAGTCGACCACTACGACACAGAGGCGAGCAAACAATTCAACCCAGTGTTAACAAACCAAAATACTTTGGATTGATAACACAACTTTTTTCCTTTACTCCATGTTAAATGGGTGACGTCCATCATTGAAAACCCTCCTCCACAGGGTCTCATGATGTATTTAGGATTAGGGAACTTTTTTTTAAAGTGAGATGTATCCATGACAATACCTGCGATTGAGCCAAACAGATCATGCAAACACAGAAAAAACTGATAATTGCTTGGTCATAAAAACAAACAGTGGAATTCATTTGAAGCCTAGTGACATAATAAGTCAACTCAAAATCAATTTACTATCCCACCCGAGGGAAATCGTTTTGGGAAATCCGGACAGATACAAACGAACCATAATATATACAAGATTAAAAACAAATACCCGACAGACGACAGAGACAAAAATCACAGATCAGTACATCAGGAGACAAGGATGAGACAAAGTCCAGCGTGCAAGAAAAAGTGCGTTAGTGGCATCATTCCTGCAAACTCAGCATATTAATGGCGCCCAGACAAAGGGGAGTTTGACTTTTTGAATCCTGTGGGTAGGAACTCATATGTGTAGTGACTTGTGGGTTGTTCAGGGGCCCCCATTGGATGTGGCCAGTTTTATTTCAGCCCACACAGACAGGAATGTGAAATCTCTAGTGAGAGATGGTTGATGTGACAGCTAAGTGGTCACATCCCCATTGAAAAGCACTTACACTTCATCAGTAAGAGAACACATCTCCATCGAAAGGCACTTGGTAGCACGTTCAGTCTGTTTCTGGTCCGAGCCGCCGTGTTCAGTTCAGCACATACATGACGTTAACATCTCACCACCTGATTGTTTACAACACACTGGGATTGTTTCTGTGGCTTTCATGGACTTTTAATGAGGAAGTGATTTGTTCAGAGACGAGAGGAATTCAATGAAGTCCGAACGTGAACTCAGCTCATCAAGATGTGTCTTTTTTCAGAGTGAGCAGTGACCTCATCTCGGACTTTTTAAATGTCGAGCTACACGTGCGTCTGTGTTCACAGTGCGTCAGTGTGGCCTCTTGTCTGTCCGTGTCGTGCCTGACAAAAACAATTTCCAAAAGTAAACGCAGACGCGATCGGGAGTGTCTTTCGTAACACGATGGACAGTCGGGAGTCACGGCAGCAGGACCGTGGAAGCTGCACAGACGACACCAGTTTGCTTTTATGAGGAACGACCCTTCACAACTGACGGGCGAGCTACGAGCAGCTAATAAAAAGTGAACAATGGCAGAAAGGCACTCACGATAAATCTGTGTCGCGTCAAGAACAATCTGTTTGCATGCCACGGCCTCTGATGTGTGCCTGGTCATTAAAATATTTAATACTGAGCTCTCCAGCGGAAAGTGCTGCTATAATAGGACACTTAACCGAACACAGATTTGACCTTTGTCTCCCACCCGGTGCACTCGGATTGATTTAAAGCACAGCCTCTCAATCACTGCACAACGCACTACTGAATCATTCCAAGTCAAAAAAGGTCAGTGGTATTAAAAAAATAAATAAAAATCAATGTCTTTGTTGACTTTTCTTTTCCGTACCTTATGTGTCTCTTGAACAAATGTCGACAAAGTGGAAGCAGCCACGACTCCCGACTTGAGCAGATGAGTGGTTGTGTTACAGGTCATGATCAGAAAATACAAGTAACATTTTCAATACGGAAGAATTCGCCGGCAAGTGGTGTGTAACAGCCTAAAGTGCTTTCTACAGTCAGTCACTCATTCTTCTTATCTCTTAAACACAAAACATAATACCATCTTTCAATATCTAGTGACGCTTTCCATTCAGATGATGTCTCGATGTGACAAATGTCTTCAGCAGCATGTTAGAAAAAAAAGGAAAAAGACTGGATGAGAGGCAGATGTTCTTTCTTTTCAAAATCCTCTCCCATCAGCACAACCATTAGCAGCAGAGCTCTGCCAGAGCTCCATAATGGGGCACATTCATTTTGGCATCTTTTAATGGATCTTTATGAGGAGAAGATGATATTTAAACATTTCAGTTGCTTTGGAAACACAGTCCAGGTTCTTTTGACAACTCTGTCCAGAAAGCTCTAGAAATGGTTCGGAGCTGCAGTCACAGGCGTTAGAAATACAAAGCTTGAAATAAATTAGTCATCCTTGTCGGCACAAGCTTCCTTTTGGGGTGTTATTCCCCTGTTGCCAATTTGCGACATATTTAAGGGATTTTGGATCGTCTGTCATCAAAGAGTTTTTGTGTTTTACTGCTTTAACCATCAGAAAAGATGTATTAACATGGTCCCAAATAAAAATGGCATGAATCAGAATTGAATTTTACTGGCAAATAGCCAAAACTAGTAGCTTAGAAGGGATCTATTATACTTATCTGTATTTTCTCTCATAGATAAACAGTGTGCATATATTGTTGTCATGTGTCTATAAATGTGCCGAAGTTTTAAATAATGTGGTAAACACATGTAAAAGGCATCAGAACATTTTGTGGTTCAATTTTTCTGTTTTTTAATATGTGAATTACGGTGGCTGAGAGAGCTCAATGCGCTGGAAATTAAGAAAACAACTTTATCAATTTGACGACACATTCGCTGCAAAAAGTCACAACACAAGCAAATAGGGAAAACAACAACAGAAATGTTTCCAGGGGACCAAAAAAAAGATGAACCTGACTCTAGTTCAATGCTTTGTGAAGTTATTGAAGTCTGCTACTCGTCAGTGGTGATGGAACTTCTCAAAGCATTGAACTACACTCAGGTTCATACATTTTTTTGCGTCCCCTGGAAACATTTCCTTGTTTTGTTTCTGTCGTCAAATTGATGAATCTATTTGCATGTGTTTTATTAATTTGCAGTGCGTTGAGCTCTCTCAGCCACTGTAGTGAAAACTTTAATATAAAATTGAAATGAAACATGAATAAAAACGTTTTTTTTAAATAATAATCCAGTTTTCTTAGTTTAATGATCTGTTCTCATTAATGTTTTATTCTCTTATACTGTAATGTGACATCTTTCCTGTTCCCTTTCTGCCAGTTATGTAATATACATTTTTGATAATAAAGTTTATATATGTATAAAAAACAGAAATATGAATCAGCCAATAGCTGCAGCGCACGCGTTGAACTTTTGACCTCATGACCACTTCCTGTTAGCCGCAGCAGAGTTTTAGCATTAGCTCTTTCTTTTTTTTTTACTCCCTACAAATGTCGTCATGTGGAGACTCGGTGAAAAGCAGAGTGACTGTGGAGGTGAGACTCCGACACCGCCTCACCGAGCAGGAGGAGACCGGTGGGTGGAGGCGAGGAGGCGGCGGAGAAATACCTGCAGCTACTGAGGAAGCTAACACGGCTGGAGCTAGCAACAGGTTCACTATCAACTCCAAGATGGCGCTAGTCTGTGTCTGCACAGTTTCTCTCCTCTGTGTCGTCTGATGGAAACTATCAAACTACCAGAAACCACAGAAAACCACTGATGTCTCCACAAGCAACCACGACGACACCCGGTGTTTTGTAATGGAGTCTTAATGGTAAGTGCTGGATGTTTTTTCTTCTGTTGCTCATTATGAATTTAAAGCTTTTGGTGGTTTCTCCCTCCTCGCAGTCAGGAGGTCAGTTTGTTTATTTCAACAAGGAGGTGATGGTCTCCTGAGGGAGGTCACGGTTATTGTCAGAGGAAATATTACTTAAAAGCTGTCCTATTTTTTTTCATGGTTATTTCAAATATTTAAAATACTATTCACTCAGCTGAGAATACATCTCCACCAAGGCCCAACAGCTCCCTTATAAAACAACATTTAAACTCAGGAAATCCTGATTTTCAATTGGATCTGTACCAAATTGTACACACTTTTAGATTTCATTCCACTGAATATCCTTCATCTTTTTTTCATTGAGATCCATGAATCTTTCCCTGAAATATCAAACCAAAATGTTGAAAACGCCCCATATGGCAATGTTAAATTAAGTGAAAGAAAATATCTAGATCTAGCTTCTTCTTCTTCATGCCCCCCCACCCCTTCACAAAATTTCGAGGGAATCTGTTGATTAGTTTTTTTTGCTAAAATAAACCACACCAACAAACGCAGAGGAAAACGTAACATCGTGGGCGGAGGTAACTAAACTCTGCCGATTGAAGCATTAATAGGAAACCCTGAATGTCAGAGCACCCCCACTGAAAAGTTGAGTGACCCCAATTGGCATCTTAGTTATTTTCCAATAAATACAACCTTTAAATAAAATAGAATAGGGGCATAAATAGAAAAAATGTTTAATGCAGATTGTGATTGAAAGACTGAATCACACCATAAGCAGGTAATGGGGATAATATTTACCAAACAGATGCGTCCTGCTGTCGTATTTTTCACTGCGGATGTCCGTGCTGTCCACTCTCATATTCTGAGTCTACGGAAGGATTTGAGGAGTTGCTATTTCCAATCGATTATACCCACAGCTCCACACAGATAAGAGGATGCGGTGGTGCTCGGAAAGTGCCGGCTGCCCCTTGCAGGCTTCTTCCAGCCAATCTGAAGAAATTGGGCTTTTTACCGAGGCTCGGGCAAATAGTGCCTGTTTCGGTCAGAGGGTCAACTGAGGGGTTGCATAACAGACAGCTTGAGAGGACTTTTAAAAGGAAACTGTGAATCATGGAAAAGTTACTGCAGTGGAGTCTTAGGATAAAACTACCGAGCTGAAAAATCAGCAAAATAGATCATCTTTAATGTAACTGTTTTATTGCAAATATTATTAAGTAATAAAACAATAGTAGCCCTGCAATGTCATGGTTTAAATTACAAGATACACCCACACTGTTATTTTATTAATGTGCAGATTGATCATTTTTCATAAAATCTATTCAAATCTTTGAAATTGTCATTTCAATCTTCTTCCTCTTCTTCTTGGTTCGGTTACGACCCGCCTGTCATTTCAGTTTTCTTCTTCTTTGTTCGGTTTACTGGCAAATGGCAACCGACATCAGGTTGCATTACCGCCTTTTAATGTGCTTTCTTCTTCTTTCTTCTTCCTGTCATTTCAGTCTTCTTCTTCGTTTAGGTTTTACGGCAGCTGGCATCCAAAGCGTTGCATTACTGCCCCAAACTCTCTGAAGGTCACATTTCTTCTTTCTTCTTGGCTCGGTTTATTGGCGGGGTTGCAACCAACGCCATGATGTCACCTCCTGTTGCTTTATTTATATCTGACTTCTTTAATCTCTGACTGTCACCTACTCTTCCTTTGATTCCTTGTCATACACACTTCTTATCATACACTGCGCCTCTAGAGCTACAGCTATACAACCTCACTGCATGCAAAACGATGTTCATACACGTTTTGTCTGAATTTAATAGCATGTCATATTTTTTCCTCTTGGCCACCTGTCGTTCTGCTGGCTTTCATCTTTCTTCTCCGATGTTAATTTCCAGCAGAATGGCCACATCAAATATTTAGCGCTGCTTTCTCTTTGCTTTCCTAACAGAATGACCTGCTGCTTTCAGCCTCGATAACCCACCTGTGGTCAGTCCCCACAGAAACAACAGTTTTCCTTCAGTTCTAAAACTGTATTCTGTATGTATTCCTTCCTTTTTCTAAAACTCTGTTATTATCCTTGGTAGAGTTTCTGCCTTGCTGCAGGGCAGAGACAGGAAAAGTTATAACCCCAGTGTCTTCTCTGCTTGTTTATGTGGAGGTTGCTCACATGAAATGAATTTTCTTCCATTTCACTGAATCGAACTGGGACACCCAGATTCCTCCAGAAACTTGCCTACTGTTCTCCCCGCCTTATGATCCTTATAACGCTCTCCCACAATTTTTCCAAATTCACTATCTTCTCTTTCCAGCCGTGGGCCCCCACTTGACCCAGCCACCTGCGGTTCCTGCACAGATAAAGACACTTTACTCGCTGCTCCTTAAAGCTTCTTTTCTCATCTGTATCTTCAGGACCAAGGTGTTCCTCTGGACAAGGACTTATTATAACTCTTTCTGCCCCTGTCCCCTTCAGCCACACTGTCCCCTCTTCACGCTGACACTCTAAACTTTTGACACTGTGTTCACTGGAAATCATTAGAAGCTCAAAACTCCTGACATATGAAGTTTGGTTTTGTCAAGTTTGCGTTATGTACTTGTGATGTGATTATATCAGACATCTGCCAGTATTATAAATCCATTCCAATGAATACCAGTAAGTGTGTCACCAGCATTAGTTGTCATCTCATCAAGCAGAAGCCTGCTTCTAATTTTCTGAGGCGGTTTTGCTTTGTGCTGCAGCGTGTCTAAAATTAGCCCACGTCTTTGTTGTCACTGCCCAGGGACCCGCTTGTCCATCTACAGATCAGCAGAACTCTGAGCTCAAGCATATGTACGGTAGAAGTGGGATGAAGGAATGTTCAGTAGAACTAAAGCTTAGATAATTGATGATACTGTGATGGTAATTTATGCAACATATTGGGTCCATTCTCCTATAAGGTTGTTTTTTTCCCCAGTGGAATGCCTGACTGAACTGTTTTAGCCCATTAACTACAAATCATATACATTTTAAGCTACTGCCATCCATCACAAAATGTGAGTTTGTTGATTTGTTTTCTACCTCGCAGGTAGACATCGATTTTATTCATCAGAGAGTAGGAAAATGAACTTGAAGAGACTGGAAAAGTGTGATGAGGCGGCAGTGAGTGAGCAGGGAAGATGTGACCCCTTAGATCTGAGAGATTAATCCAATAAGTCTTGCATTGATTAGGAATTTTTATCAAGAAGTCAAACTCAGGAGACTGAAATTAATTATGAATAAAGTTTAATGTGGATCTGACGAGTTGTTTTCAAAACAGTCGCACATCTTAAATGTGTTAGGGCGCTGATGCACAGGGTCGCTCGTAGCAACCAACCAGTACTGGCAGAGTTTCATAGCAGTCGCAGTTAACTGACGTTGATCCATCAAACATTCTGTCAGATCTGTGACCAAGCAAATAACGGCAGACATCTTCTGTCTGTTATCGACTGGACTATTATCAGTGTGGAGTTTGTGGACTATTATCAATTATCTATTTGATTACAGCTATTTTGTTATTGTGAATTTGTTCTTTTGTTTTTCTGCAGTTTCTTCAGTTTAGTGTGAACCAAGCTCGTCAAAATACATGCTCTCTATAACAACTATTATGTATTTCACTTTTTGCTTTTACCTTTTACTCTTTTTTAACTCTTGGTCTTTTAAATATGGAAGACATAACCTACATAGACTGTAACATGGATAATGCACATTTACTTTAGTGTGAACATGTTGAGTTGGCTGGTGGTGGGTATACAAAGCAAACCTTTGCCACATTAGGGTTTTATTTAGTATATAATAAACATAATCTCTCTCTGAGATAGGTTTGTTTTACTCCTACCTGCACCAAGGGCAGGATAATATGCTGTGAAAAAGGCTCAACCGTGATGCTCAGCATACAGAATACTGGTTAATGGGCCAAAGTATAAGTTGTGAAAGTTTTCTAACAAAGAGGCCTCGCACATGCACCATCTTCACACAGCCTCCTTTATTCAAAGGTCACACCACTGCTGCTTTTCTGCCGTCCCCATTGTTCGAAGGAGATACATCATTATCCCTTTCAAACCAACTTCCTGTCCTCCTCTCCCTCCCTCCTTTCATTCTTCAAAGTCTTTGCTTCTCCAAACCCTTCCAGTCATGACCAAGATGTCTTCCTAAAGCTCTCATCCTTCTCTGTCTCTCTCTGTTTCTGCTTCACGCTCTCTGCCTAGCTGGATGCACTGGTGCCAGAATGAATAGGCATATTCATTCAACCCGTGCCTCTCTGTTGGTCCCCTGCCCTAGGTGGCAGCGCTGGGCACTCAGCCTAGTCTGGATCGGTCCAGTCTGGTCTCTGCTTCAGAGCCAATCAGGACTAACCAGGCCTTACCCATGATCCCCATTGTTTGCTTTCTCCTCATTCCCCAACATTATTTCTGTGACTCATCTTTTCATCTTCCTGCCAAGATGCTCAGCCAGATGGGCAGACTTTCCAATAAACAAGTTGCAGTTTTGATCTTGCGTTTTGATATTATGGAGTTGACCTTGGCACAGGCAAAGCGTACATGTAACCTCAATGAAGGATTTGCTTCTGAGGCAAAGGGAATGTTTTATTTTTTCACTGTTTTGTCTCTGATGCCTTATATCTACTGGTTAGTCTGACATACTCTGCATCAGACTCTGATACTGAAGCCTTGATACTGCTGCTTGTCTGTTTGACATAATGTCGCTCTGTTCCACTTAATGGAGATTTATCTTTAGTTTCGGATTCTGTGTATGTTCAGAGTCTTTGTTGTTTTTGTAGGGTTGCATTTCACCCATTTTTCTTCTGCTGTTGTAATTTTTAATATGTTTATATGCCAAATGACATTTTGCACTCAGTCCCTATATTATCCAGCAATAATATTAGGAAAAAACAAACAAACAGATATTGTAATTTATTATTTATTTTTACACAAAGCAGCTTTCACATCTAGTATTAAAATACACAACACAGTGTTTGCTGATACAGTTATAATTTATTGTTGGTGTTTTCAAGAATTATGCTTCACTTTACCACAAATAGGGATTTTAAAACCACACAAAAAGTTCCAAAATTTAAATGTGCTCTTCCCTGACCCACACCACATCCTTCCGCCAAGTTTCGTTGTAATCCATCTAAAAGTTTTTTTGTAATCTTGCTTACAATCGAACAAACATACCAACCAACAAACAAATGGACAGGGGTGAAAACATAAACTCCTTGGCCGAGGTAATTAAGATAAGAATCATTTGTCAAAGTCAAGTCAGGTCTCCCAAAGCAGAACACTAACAATACTCTGATTTTAAGATGTTACTAGTTTTCAGTGTTTGTCAGTTGTCAAAGAAAAAAACCCCTGTAACTTCACAAAGCAATGTCGTGATTCCATAATGTACCTTGTTACTTTGGTACTTATATTTCGGTAACAAGCTGGTTAGCAACAAATGCGAAAATTAGGAGATTGAGTTATTGGAAAGAAACACAATGTGCACAGGTGTGATCTGTTGCTAAAAACCTCCAAACTTTCTTTAGTTTATACTCTGTGTGCTGCTTTCATCACAGCCCTATACGCAGCACTTGAATATGTAAACATAATCTTATCTTCCCAGGCCTGCCCTGTGTACTTACAGTTGCTGCACTATGATTGGACAATCACTAATCAGGGGAGAGAGCTTTTAGGATAGGTCAGTTGATGGCAAATGTTTGTGTTTATAAAAATGCTTTTGGAAGAACTCGTGGCTTTATCTTTCACCACCATGAACACCACCACCTCCCTGCGGACGTTTGGTCTGTTCTGGTTCCACGCAGAGAGGTCAGGTTCTGAGCAGCCAGTGTCTGCTGAAGACATCCCTCGAGTCTAGCTGGCACCGCCAAGACACGACAGCACTGTCAACACAAACTAGACTCTCTCTGTCTCCCTGGTCATTCTTTAACGGCCTCCTTTACTCCACTTGCTCTGCCCCTTTTCTCCCTGCTTGTTCTCCTCCTTCCTCACAAGCCTCATCGCCTTCTCTCTCGATGACATCACTCGTGTTGTTTGTTCTGTGTCGTGTTCTTTCTTTTTCACACTCTTGTTTCTCTCTCTGTTCTCAGCGAGTAGCTGTGGCAGATACCGGGGCGGTTGTGTCCTGGCTCATTGTCTGCAGTTCTGATCAATTCAGATTCATTATGATTGGTGCTTGTGTGTGATTCTAGGCCTGATGACAGAGAGCAGTCAATGGCTGTCGTTGCTGTTTAGGGTCATGTTGTGTTGCAGGGTATCAAGTGATGCCAGTAACATGCTGCCATGTTTCTGTCCTATTTCCCTGCTGTTGGCTTTGCTGTTATTGCTGTTGTAAAGTGTTTATTTTATTCCTTAGTGTATAACTTAACATGTTGTGTTTATAGATGGTGACTAAGACTTTGAGAATTGCTCTGGTTCAAGAAGAAACATGTCCATTCTTATCCTCAATTGGCGTTTCAGGAAATCCCTTTCAAGAGAGTTTTAACCCTGGAACCCGGCCGATCTGTTGCAAGATGAATCGTGACCATAAAGCATTTGATTTAGAGCCAAAAAAGGAATATTGCAAATTGGAAAACGGGCAAATGACTCCCAGCAAACTTCTTGTTGAATTTAACCTTGTAATGATTTTCATCTTTGGACTCTTTTCCTCACCTCTAAAAAAAAACTACATGTTCGAGAGGGAAATCAATGTTGCTCTGTGGAACACGTATGTAACGCTGAATGATCCGATTGTAGCCAACATTATGTTTGCACATCTCCGTGGTAACAGCGAGCTTCACCGATAAGAAATGTCGCTATTTCACCTGAGGATTCTAGGCAGTGTAGTACTTCTTCTTGAGATGGCAAATAAAACATGTTTTTCTTATAAAGCTGTTTATCAGACAGACTTGTGGCTTCTAAACATGGGCATGTAACATAATTTCACAATCTCATAGGTTGTGGTAAGTCTACCTTGGATTGTATTACAATCTCTATATCGCTGCCGTTCTGTGCTTGTGCTTGGTGTTCCGACACTTGCTGTGGCCTTTCCCTGACTTTGCTTTTGCTGTCACCGTGTTTTGCTGGAGATGTTGTTTTTGTTGCTGTTTTGGTTGCTGTGCCGGTTGAAGCATGCCACCTCCCTGCCCTATGATGTCCTGGGCAAGGTGGCACTGGGTGTGTGTTTGCAGGGCGTCTGCAGCAGCGGTGTGCTGCGTAAACAGTCTCAACACAGATGGTGCAGCGTGTTTCTACACATGGCAGGTTCACAGCCCGGGGAGCTCATCATCCTCTTCTTGCGTTCCTCCTTCCCGCACTCGCTTTTCTCTCCTTCTCTTGTGTCTGTCAATGTCTGTCACTTTCTATGTTTCTTCCTGTCTTCTGCACCTTCTGGTCCTGTCTCTGTTGGTCCGCCCTGCTGTCTGTCTCTGTCTGTCTCTGTCTGTCTGCCTGTGTCTCTGTCTCTGTACGCTACCTCTCTGTCTATGTGTTTGTTTGCTGTCCGGATGCTGCTCACCTGTCTGCAGACCATCACACTTTAGGAAGAATTCAGGTTTAGTAGAACTTGGATCTTACTTCCACAATTTCTAATTGTTAACACTGTAGTTGTGTTAACGATTGTGGAGTTGTGTAGTTGAAGATCAGGAAAGGAACAGAGCAATAACACTTCATCTGGCGGTAAAAGCAACTGTTGCAACCAAAATGTTTTTACTGTAATAAGCATTGTACTGCATCGTGCGTCGTGTTTGCACAAAAGACTTGAACTAACAACTTGTTTCTACTGTATGTAGTAACAATGTCTCCTCAACTGTCTTGACTCTTGTTGTTAAGTGGAAATCATTCACCAGTTGTTTTTTCTCTTTTACCTTTAATGCACACAAACATGGGAAGAAAAGCTTAAGCCAAGCTGCTATTTTAGAAGATTGGTTTGAAATGCAGCTATGAACAAGTGATCAGTCGAGTATATGTGTCGTCACCAGTTTGATACCCAGCAGATGCGAAGCCCTCTCTGCCTTCATTGGTTTTCCTGCTCTTCTTTTTCCTTTGGTCTGCTTGTCGACAGAAATTCAATCAGAAATTGGAAAAACTGGAAGCTTGTTTGCTTTTGCAGCTCATTCGACCTGAACTCCATCAATTTCAGGGCAGCTGCTTCTTATCCCCTTTCTATATCGTTTTCACTTGTTTATATTTCATTACATTTTGCATATTCAAATACTGCTCACATGAAACGGAAATGTTATTTATAATTAAGTGAATATCTATGCATCAAGGTTGAGCTGTTATTTTTGATATACCCAACCAACAACAGCTTTCAATCTACTGCTGGATTTTCCCAGATATGTCCAAAAAGTGTTTTTATTTTTATCGATGGTACTTTAAAGCAGACCAGTGCTACTTTTTATTTTCTTGCAATAGAGGAGTGAAATGGGGGGATGGAGAAAGAGGGTGGGAAGATGTGAGAGGAGGAGGAGGAGGATGAGGAGGATGAAAAGAAGGAAAGTAGGACAGAGAGATGACTGACTGTTCCAGCCTCCTGGGTATAGTATGGAGCTGTATAGCTGGTCTTGCGTTGGACCTGATGGGGAAGTTCAGCCGCTCAGTTCACTGAACAAGATGTGTTACAAGCCAATTCAGCCAATGCAGCACAGGTGACCCGCAGTTGCAGAGAGGGAATTCAATTTTCTGCCAAGAGACGACTTCTTCTCCAGTAGAAAACTGCTAAGTCTCATTAGATGCTGTAGAGGGATCTTTAATGATGTTGTTTACTCTTCAATTACAAGACAAAAGGAAACATAAACATTAAACCATTTAGAAGCAAGAAAAAGACTAACACAAAAGAAACAGCTTGTGATATACGTCATATTGTTACATGTGTTCTTCAGTTAGAGATATAGAAAACATCTGTTTATGTGTTTGTCTCAAGTCATAAATGCATATGACCTTGTTTTGTTTTTTTTAGCTATAACTATATCAAGATAAATGTTTATACATAAACATCAAATATGTCAGTTAACAGCTTAATCAATAAAACGTGTCATGAATTGTTGCCTCACTTTCTATGTGATGAGTTTATACAGTCAATGACATTTTAATATATTAATAAATGCACTAAAATTGATAAACTAGATTTTTCTTAACATCATTATTTTAATGGAGCAAAAATATTTTTTGGTTGAGTTGAAGTCAATGTGATTGAGAACAGTTTCAGGCTTGAGCACCTTCTTAAGGCAACATACTGTAAATAGGAGATGACAGACCAGAGGTCAGGACTCGGAGCAACAACAGGGAACAATTCACTTCCTGACCTGTCAGTCCAGATCTGTGGTCAGTAATACTTCACCTCCCAAATTCTACTGTCAGATTTCTTTCCCAGCAGTGATATTAAACAGAGGTAGCAGTAGAGAGTGTCCAGGGACCGGGTTACTATTGTCTCGACCACAATAATAATGCAAAGCTACACGTCTTTATTTGTTCCTCCCAATTCATAGAGTTTTGTTTTCCTTGTGCCTGCATTTGTTGAAAATGTAGTAATATTGAATTCCGTCTCCAGTGCTTGTCTAATGTTATTATATTGAGTAAAGCAGAAGGGATATAAAACAGAAGTATGACAGGAGAAGCTTTTTTACAAGATTAAGATCCTTATAAAACATTGAACTGTTATGATGTAGTTTTGAGTAGAGGAAAAGAGGAAAATACAGGATGTTATAATAAACAAGAGCCAGTCAGGTCATATCCACCTGATGTGTCCTACGAAGATTGAACCTTGAATCAGTACAGTTGGTTCTTTGGTGTTTGGCTTCTGGTTGAGATGTATATGAAGAGGTTATTCTGTAGACAGTACTTTATACTGTAGATAGTGTTTTTACCGCAACTGTCACTATGTCAATTTAAAGCAAAGTAAAGGATGCAGAAAGAAACTGCACTCTCCATTAAATATTTAAAATTATAGTAAATATTTTATTTCCTTTACTAGAAACATTCAAACACACATTAACCTTCTTGTGAATAGTTGAGCAACAGACATGTGCCTCTATAAAAGAGACAGGGTGGGTTTCTTTGTTGAATTGATTTATTCAAAGTGTCCAGTGTTCCTTCGAGTGTCTCTGTTGTGAAAGTGCTGCTCATCAGCAGACGATCCCATCTTCCATAATGTCTCTAATTGGATTGAAGTGCGCTGAAAGTCAAAGAGGAAAAACGTGTTTACAGTGTGTGTATCCTAATTTAACATGTCCCCAGTTCAATTAGGGCTTTTGGATTGGTGGGTTTTAAAAGAGAACTCCACAGATTTAGATGTAAAACATTGTCTGATCCATCCATTATTTATATCACTTATCCTTTAAGGGTCTTAGGTGTGTGTGTGTGTGCCAGTGTATTGCAGGGTTGACATACAGAGACAAACAACCATTCACTCACATATTAACACCGAAGGTCAATTGAGATTCTCCAATAATCCCCAATCTAACCAGATGCCTGAAGAAAAAATCCAGGATTCGAACCAACATCTTCCTTGCTAATAGGCGACAGTGCTAAACACTTTTCTTACATTTATCCCATTTGTTGTTCATCCCTATCCATAGTTTCCTGAATGTGCTTGTTTTACATGGGACTGAAATAAAACCCTAAGCTACATCTGTTCATACGCAGCTCAAAGAAAGTATTTCTTGTTATTGCCGAATGTAAATCATATCTGAATAACAATTACAAGGGCATACTTCATGTAAGAGCTATGAAACCTAGCATACACCTTCTTAATCTTAGTCAAACACTCTCCAGACCTTTTCAACACGTCTCCAAATTGTGCCGACGCCAAATGCTCCACTCACTTGTGAAACACTGGAAACTACACTGAAGGATTTTGATGCCCATAAACCTGCTGCTGTTTTTTTGTTCTCTTTTCTGGGTGAGTTCCGCTGCGTGGTGTGTGTCTGTTGCATCTCTGCTGTATATTTATGTGTGTGTAAGAGAGAATGAGAGAGTGCGGTCCTGGCTATCTCCTGCTAACCTCATTCATGTTTCATTCAGCCCTAAAATTAGGACGGTTGCATCCAATCTTTAAACTCGAGAGAGGGAGAAAAAGAGGAGAAGAGGAACATTTCATTCTTGGGACCTTCCCTAATCCCTTTGACTGCTCTCTTCACCGCGCTGCTACACACACACACACACACACAAACACACACCACATGGGCTGGCTCTCCTGATCACGCTGCCCCCCTCACATCCACATTATTACACAGCAGCTAATCCTGTTTCCCAAATCCCAGCACCTTGGACTTGGTTGAGAAAATCCCATTGGTGCTGCACATTTCTTCATACTCTTTAACATACAGGAATCCGCTGTCCTCCAGACTGCTTTTGTCTCCTTCCAGCCTGCCTTCACCATGTTTTCCCTTGTAAGTCACCCTCTAAATCCCTGCACCCTATCCAGTCTCAACAGTGTCGCGAGTTTATTATTGCACGCATTGTATTGAAGAATATCTCAGACAGATACAAAAACAAACAGACAAAAGGGGAAACTCACCATCCTTCTCTCTGCCCGCCCGCCCGCCCGCTTGTCTGTTGTTTTGCTGTAACTAACTTAGTGGTTTATTTATTGCTCTGTTTGTTTATTGATGGTCTTTTGGTTAAGAATTCATGAGGCTGTATTCCTTGCAGAGAAACTCGAGTGTTTGTTACTAAGAGAAACGAGAGGATGGGCTGTCACATCGCCTCCATTCAATCTGTACGACTCACTTCATAATTAATTCTGTGACGTTTGTGCTCGTGAGGGTTTGCTCATGTCAGCGTGCGTGTGTGTATGTTCTCAGGACTGCATGTCTTTGCAAATGTCAAAGAACAAACATGCTTCTCTCCTCAGCCAGATGATGCTTACTTCTCCGTTTGCAGCGAGGCAGCTGCTCCAAGACTCCTCTGCCAGCTTCATGGATTAAGTTGTGTGCGTGTGTGTGTGTGTGTGTGTGTGTGTGTGTTTGTGTGTGTGTGTTTATGTAAGTGCGTGACAGAGACTCTATTCTCATGCTCATCTGAATACCTGTAAATGCTTTAGTAGCATTGTGGGATTTCAGTAATATTTCATGTTTTGTTGTTCGCTTGCAATTAAGCATCTGTCTCTTAGTGTACGTCTGCTTGTTATTGCCTGGGTTTTTATATTGTGTGTACGTGTGTGTGTGTGTGTGTGCGTGTGTTTTCGAGAGAGAGGGAGGCTCCTGCGGGCACTCTGAGGGCGCAGACTTGTCACAAACACTTAAACATATAATAAGTTTATTATCCAATAAGATCAAAATTTGATCAGTCCTCAATCAAACCCCCAGTACAACAGCGAACATTCCGAACCCCATATGTGAGTAAAGTTGTGTTACTGGGATTAGAAACTAATGTAATTACTGAATGTCCCTCACACTACTCCTCACTGAACTACCACTGCCCAACACTGCTGGCAAACAGTCAATTCTGATTAAAAGCGATTTTCCAGCTTTCTATCATAGTGCTACTACTTCATGAACTTAGTAAACAAAAACAGCCATAAGTTGCATTATACTGCAAAAATATCAAACTACACATTATTTCCACAATGGACCTTTGAACTCAATACATATTTAGTGTCTTTCCATATTGGAAAGAGTTTATCTTTCATTGCAATATCTTTGATGGATATCCACTGTGTTTTATTTTTACCTCCTAAAATTCTGAAGAGTTAAGGACGGGTGTCTCCAGTGGAAAGTGTTCAGCACTGTTTCCTCACAGCAAGAAGGTTTTGGGGCTTCAACCTATCTTTGGGGAGTTTGCATGTTCTCCTGTGTCTGCATGAGTTTTCTACAGGTACTCCGGCTTCCTCACAGTCTAAAGACAAGCAGCTCAGGTTAATCTGGGATTCTAAATTGCTTGTAGGTGTGAATATGAGTGTGAATGATTGTTTTTCTCTGTACGTGGTGACCTGTCCAGGGTGCACTCTGCCTCTCACCCAAAGTTGGCTGGGATTGGCTGCAGCTCCCCTCATGAGCCTCAAAGAAGATGAATAATGGATGGAGGGATATCGCATAAAGATGGACACGACAGACATACAGACAGATATTATTAGCCATAATATTGTCGAGACAAAAACACCCACATGAAGAGGGTTTAGAATAACAACTTGTTGATCCTGAAACATTAATGAATTGAGTGCTTGGCAGCTGTAATGGAGGCTCAGAAACCTCACTGATAACTGCTGGTAAATTGAGGAAGACAAATGGCCTTTTGAACTAAATTATATCAAGTAGAATTCACCACTCCGTCAGATCAGAAGCAACACTCGCTGGTGTCAGCTATAATCAAGTCATCACTTCCTTTGCATTTAGTCGTTCCAGATTTATCACACGTGAAAGGACGACTCACTGGTCTGAAGTCCTGTTTGTGTGTGTGTTTGTCTCAATCAAATATGAGGAAGAAGGATTCTCAGAGCTTCGCCCTATCCATCAGAGCCACAGTTCTGTGGTCGTCTGCACAGACTTGTCTCAATATTTAAATGATCATTAACTATGTGCGAGACGGTAAAAGCTGCTCCGCACTTGTTGTAAATGAGCTTGTCTCTGAGGAGTAAACACATCTCGGTCTCGCTCTGCATCCGTGTGCGCGCACATGCCTGTGTGTCTGTGAAGTGTGTGTGTGCGTCTGATCGAGTGTTTCAGACAGTGCTATTTGTTCTCTCAGGCTGAACAGATGCGTGGCGTGAAAGTAATACAGGGTTCATGATGTTGAAAAACACTTTGCACCATGCATGATTACCATTTATTCAAACAGTGTGAACTACTGTAATTTTGTGATCCAATGACTAATGTGCAGCATGTGCAGGAGCCATGTGTGAGAGCTGAAGGGCACGCATGCTGATGTGTGCCGGTGTACAAAATGTTTTAGCCTCTGCTCCCAGCTGGTAATTATGTGGAGAAGCTTCTTAGCGTGCAACATCAATCTGTTCACACATGCATGCACATGTCTTTACATTAATTATTGTAAACGCTAACAATTTTGATCTCTAAGACGGCACCATACTACGCAAGCAACCATTGTTCTAATACAATTATCCAATCATCAAAATGTATCCACATCAATTACTTTGTTTGGCTCTAGCTTGAGTCAATTGTCAGGTCAATTGAGTTTGTAATTTTCCAGCCGTAGATTTAATCTCTTGAACACAATATTACTATTAGCATTTGATATCCTGTTGATGGTGTCACAGACTGGAATGCTGATTTACTCAAGAGGCCTCTACAGTTAATTTGTTTTTCTGGCACTCATTTTGAGTGAGGTTATTAAGTTCCTTGTTTATATAACTTGTTTGTTTGAGTTGCTACTTTATGTTTTCCTGATGAGATAGAGTTAAATCTTTGCCCTGTTTTAAGATTAATGTTACATACAAAGTTACCACAAATCGGAGTGGGAGTGTAAATTAATGGTTCTTTACAAAACATTTGGAATCGATCTAGTTGATTGCCTCTGCCGGTAGAGGCGACACGGCTGCAGAGGCTACAAGGTATTCTTATGGGGCAACTGCGACAGACAGTGTTGCAAGAATAAAGTGGAAACAAGAGTTAATAGAGGTGATATCAATCGATAAACTCTGTTGCTTAACCACTTAAGGATTAAAACCTATGTCCTGTTGGAAAAACAAACAACAGCTTTGCATTTCTGAAATTATTCCTGTTCATTTGGACATTTGACTGGACTCTAAAAGTTTCTTGTTTTAATCGATTTACATGATTGCACAAAATCCGTACGGACTAACTTTCTAACTTTCTGAAGGCAAAAGTAAACAAAGTATGATATATTTCCTGTTTTGACGGAAGCGGGCGGCCTCATGCTTTCTCTGTACAATTTAAAGATGTACAGTATACTCTCGAGTACTGCGGGTTTGATTCCAGCTCACAGACTTTGTTTCATGTTTCCCTCCTCCCGTCCTCCCTGTCACTTTCCCCCGTCCTAAAGTGTTAAAGCAGAGATGTCTCAAAATAGTCTGTCTCCCTTGCCCCGTAAAATCCATTCAGCTTATCTGCTGCATGTAAATCATCCCATTTCTCCTTTATATGTAGGATGCGCTTCTTGTGTTGAAGAGCTTGTGTTTTTTTACCTTATAGAAAAAAATGTCAACATGGAGGAGTCAAACAGGAGTCAGAGCCCTATGTTTTATTCATTGCTGTACGGCCATATTTCTACTTATATTGCTGTTGTTTTGAGAGAGGAGTTTAGTGTGAAGTCCATGCCAATCAGTCCCTACTCCTTCACCATCTGCTGGTTTGGTGATTGGAGGATACTCGGAGGGTCCCCGGGGAGCAGGGGCCCTCTCAGGGCTGCAGGCCTGCCTGGGAGGCACCCTCACCAGACAGAGGCACCAGACAGCCTCCTCAGGCTACTGCGTGACCTGTTACACACCACGGGCCACTCAGGCATTGTCATTTACAAGAATCATTTTGGAAAGTGGCTTGAAATTTCACTAAAAGCACTTGTGGTTTTAATGTTTGTCAATCATATTGAATAATATCAAGCATAATATGGACATTAATATTCAGTCTCTTTTAAAGTCAGTCTTGCCTGGGGACGTATGATTGGTTTTCAAAGGGGGAAAAGTTAAACAACAACACAAAATAACATTACATTAACATTGGTTACTGCGCTTTTCTTAATAATAGTTTTATTTCTAACAAAAATTTGAAATTCTCTCTAAACATCTGTATTTCGACCTTGTATTAATAAAACCTTGTATTTGGACTCTATAGATGTCTGATTATTTTTAAATCTTTATTATAAAGAGAACTGTGTTACAATCAAAATTACAAACAAGAAAGTCCTTCAATCTGAACTACCAGATAGGTCATTTTCCCCTAACCCCTTAAAATGACCCAAATGTGCGTCTCCTGAAATATTAGCTATGATCTAGCGAGGATTATATTAATTGGGTATAAACTTGTGCACATGACCATAATAGTCTATATTTACCTTACTTTCCACCAGCTGTGACACCTGATTCTGCAAGCAGTATTTGATTTATTCTTTGGTTCAACATCATCCCTGTTACACTGACTGAAGATAATGAAATGTGGTGGCCTAATGAAGTGAGCATGAAGTCTAAAGTAAATGAATATCTAAGTTAACATGGAAACTTACGTCTCGTCTTTGTGTCTCAAGCCATTTGGGAAAAAACATGCTCAGGTTTTGTCATTTTATTTGTGATAGACACAAATTAAGACATTTTGTCACAGATCGGATTCTTAATGAAACAGAAGAAAGGTAAGAACATGTGTGTGATTCACCAATTGTCAAATCAATGTCACATCTGCTGTGACTGCTGTGGTCACATGCTCATGTTTGTTTAACCTGATTCCCAGCTGATGTGTAACACTCATCCGTCAGACTGTTTGTTGCTGTTACAATAATAAACACAGTGGTGGCGTGCCAAACCTTCATCGTCATGGCTACAATGACAAACACAAGGCTAAGGTTGTGAAACGGTCATGGTTAAAAGAAACAATGATGACAGTTGGTTTCAATCAGGACACAAAGAGCCGCGTTCTGTGAGAGTTGCCTCCCGTTTCATCCATCCTCCTCCTCATGTAGACTATACAACAACAACTTCCTCCTCTGCTCGCGTCATAAATACTTCACCTACTAGAGGTCGCCTATAAAAATGACATTGACAACATGTTGCTGAAAAGCCCCCACCCATAGATCGACCATTTTATCTCAAAGTTGTGTTCCTGCTTTTGTGTTTCTCCATATGTTGATATGCGTTTCTTCTTTATCTTTATCTGAACCTCACTTTATCCTGACCACTAGGGCAGTTGTTGTTAGAAAGGCAGGTGTATTTTTTATCTGAGTGTTTTTGGCAAAATGTTTGTGATTATGAGTAAGAGTGAAAGATCTGGGATACGAGGGTTACATGATTATGATCTGGCGTTGCTTAACTTCAAACTGCATCATGCATTGTGGACCAGCTGCAGATCGACATTAGCCAAAATGGAGTTTGTCAATGAATGAGAAAAGATTGTCAGAGATGAAGTGCGCCTGTTATTTTGGCCAACTGACAAAAAGGTCCCTGCTAAAGATAAAACCAAATCTACTTGATGGAAGACGATTTAAATTAATGTATCAACAATTTTATCGACTCTTTTGCTGGGATTACAAGGGAAAAATATTCAGAAGTATATTAAATATTAAAAACAAAAAATCACTGACACTATAAAAGTGAGGGGGATTGGATAGATTTTTCCATTCCTATTGGAAATTGCACTCTTGCTCTTGTTCCCTGCAACTTGTTCAGTTCAATGCGATTTTAATTCACTTCAGCTCAATGCAGTTGAGATTTTGGAAAAAGGTGAGTATGTTCCTCTCAAATCTCTTTTAAGCTTTGACCCAGATTCCATTAACACGTTTTTTTTTCTGTGCGAGAACTATAGAATAAGATTTCTTCTATTTTGATATGAGTAGGACTGACTGTAAAATACTTTCTCTCTCTCTCTGCACACTTTGAGCAATTTCATGAAGTGGTTTTTTTATATATTAGCAATAAAACATGTTCCATTTCAGTAAATCTGTTAATAAATCCAATAAAGATGAATTTAATGCCACATGAAGTCGCATTGTGCCACGATTACCCACAAAGAGTGTATGAGTGTCATGTTTGATAAATGGAGACTCTCGGTGTAAATTCATTATGTGAGGTGAGATATACTGCCTGTGCTGTAATATTAGAATATAAGATTACAGCAGGGTGACCAGCAAGGTCTAAACTAATGTACATGTGCGCCTTAGTGTCTGTAATTTTGTGTGTCTGTTCCATTAAGGTGCTCTGATGGTCTCACAGTAATTCAGCTTTTCTCTTACGCTCTGGATAGATGTGTTTGTGTGTGTGGCTTTCCTCATGCCGGCCTTCTCCCTACTATCAGCCAGGAAGAGACTTAACATCTGGAGAGGGACCCAGGTACGCTGTGATAAAAGCCTCTGAGGGGAGAGAGCATAACAGAGAGAGGTAGCTAACTCAAGGTGTGCACATACGCGTGCGTGTGCGTGCACCCGACCAAATTGCAAAGGGTTTTGTGTGTGTTCCTGTGTGTGTGGGGGAGGGTGAATTTGTACCACCACACAGATATAGATACACAGATACACGGGAGGAGGGCAAACGAGAGGGAGGTGAATGAGAGAAAGAAATGCATCTCGCTATGAGTGGTCTGCTGGAAGCGAAGTGGTAACCCCCAGCGCCGTCAGCATATTAAATGGACGAAGGCCAGCAGGCATAAAAATGGTTGGACAAGATGAAAGGCAGGGGATGGAGGGGTGGAATGAAAGGAGAAGAAGAAGGAGAGGAGGAGAAGGTGAGCAGGAGACAGCCAAGAACAGCTGGGGAAAATGGGAGGGATGGAGAGAGAGGAGATGACCCCTGGGGAGCCTCATCTCCCACATCAATTATGAAAGAAGTGAATGTGTGTGTGTGTGTGAGAGAGGGAGAGGGAGCAAGAAAACACTCTTACAGCTGGAAAACAGCTCAACAAACGCAGCGGTCATGTCCCTCTCTCCCTTTTCACACACAAACACTGATCGACTTCCGCTCAGCATGAAGCTCATTCTCAGGAAATTACTTTGAATTTCAGCATAAAAACAGAACACATGAAATAAATAAAGACATATTCATATCCTTGACCTGAATGAATACCCAAAGGAGAAAAATCACATATAAACGTCCTTGATTTAGATTTATAGGGAAAAGTAGTTTCTGCCTGTTGACTCCATAAGCTAATTATCTTGTTTATTATAAAACTTGATTATTATTACTGAGATAATGATTGTTGACATGTATTCCATTGATATATGTCAGTACTTTTTTTTAAGTTACTTGTACTTTCTGACCGTAATTTTTATTTCACAATATTTAGTGTTTGTCATTGTACCGTATATTGTATCTGGCAACTGTAGTTACTAGTTACTTTTCAGAGTAAGATTTCCCTGGAATGAATTCACAAAATATAATGCGCTTATAATGCACAAGTTTTTGTACAAGGTTAAATTAAAATACATACAATTGGCCAAAAATACAAATATCTGAATTTAAATAAATCCGTATACATATAAATATTAAGGTAAATGGATGGATAGATAGACATAGATATATAGATGTAGTATAGGTCAAATGTGTAGTAGATTGAAATCCATTACATGGCGTGAAGTCAAATGATGGTTTTTCATTTGCGTTCAGCTTCTTGCATAAATATCAGGCCTTGATGTCATCCCTCATGTGGCTCCACTTATTCCGCCCTGTTACTGGGAGCCGAGCTTTTAGCACAGCAGTGAACAAGCCTTAATGGTAGTCGCCATTCACAAGTAATGTCTTAAGCCTGCAATCACCGCCTGAAATAAAAAGCTTTTTTAAATGGGCCTGTGGATGGGGGCAGTGTGGGATGTGTAACATGTCTCTTATGTGCATTTCCATTCGTTCCACCTTTGCTGATGAAGTGTCAGCAGCTCCCTCTTCCTCACATCCACCACCACGCGCACTCTCTGCAGAGGTCAATGCAAAGTGTCAACTGTGACGGATGCCCCCCTCACAAGATGCGTGACCCCTGACCGCACATGTAACAAGGCCCGGTCAAGATGGAACCCAAATAACATTAAAAGTCCATCCAGCGCCTTTGTAAACGCTTCTCATTATAGAACAATTGGTTTCTTGGTCCAATAATCGCACATTGAGATCAGTACACAGGTTTGGTCAATTCATCAAGTCCCCCCCTCTCATGCATATTAAGGAGGAATCGGATGGAGGCCATCGCTCCATTCATATTCATGTGGTAAGATGGAGAAATGCTGGGGGGGTTGGGTGGTCATTTGAATTTCAATAACATGTCAGACATTTTAAATTTGAGAATTTACATTCCAGATGAAATCTCTTCCTATAACCTCATTTGACAGTTCATCCAGATCCTAAAGAATACATTTCCACGCGTCCAACGAGACCATCAGTGACCTGTCACAAACACAGCCTGATCCCTAACCTCTTAAACGCTAACTTTGGAATCATTCATCAGTTCGAGGATGATTAGTCTGTGTCTGTGTGTGTGTGTGTGTGTGTGTGTGTGTGAGAGAGAGAGAGAAAGAGATAGATAGAGAGAGGGAGCGGGAGAAAGGCGGCCAAGATGGTCCAATCTGGCGTACAGTATGAATTTCCATCTGGTGTGACAGGAAATCGATGTGGAAGTGCAGCCGTTTGCGCTCCAAACCTGGATGCAGCTGAAGTATAATCACCTCACCACCGACCTTCAGGCCTTCGGAGAATACACACAAACACACACACACACACGTACACACAAGCACATAAAGCACCACATGCACAGGCTGACAAACATGCACCTGCTGGCACATGTACTGTACACACATGTGAAGCCCTGACACACAACATGCAGGTAAACACATATACATTGAACTCAGTCACTCTCTCATACTCGAACATCCATGCAGACAGACACACATTTTCAAGTCTCTATTGGGGGCATTGTATTGATATTCTAGTGGAGGATATACTAGTGCTACTCTTCCCCAATGCCCTGCTTCTCACAGTATGCCATACATATCGGGTATTTCTTGCTTTTTTAATTAGCATTTGAAGCGGTTCTGTAATCATTATTATTACAGACAAATTTAGGAAGTAGGTGGTGAGCGTAGTGGCACATTTAGCTGCTAAAAAGCTAGATTTCCCTCCGGAGACACTTGAGACCAGAGCGAGGCTAAAAGGAGAAGGAAGATTGGACTTGCATTTGTTAGGTCGCCAGAAATACAAGCTCAGATAAATGTTAATGTTGCTCTCGGTGTCTGCTGGGTAGTGGTTATTAATTATTCAATACAGTTTTAACTCGAGGTGGGATTTTATGTGTGGGATGACACATGCATTTTAGCAACTATGTGATCATTGAAATGATCTCCTCTAGGCTTCTTCAATATTTGCATTTGTATTGATATTTACTTTCTTATTTGTGCTCAACTTAGATTCATGGGCTTTTCTGATAACACATCAAAACAATAACAAAGACCTAGTTTGATGATGTTGTGAAGCGATGTGGGATCATTGGAGTCTTCACCCCCAATGCTAATGAAATTCTATGTGACGAGGCTCAGGCACAACGGCAATGAATAATCTTGATCTGTTACGAGTGACCAATACAAACAGTGAAACGAAAAAACAGCTGAATGGAAAAATTGGTTTTTCCTTTGTCATTTGCCTAAAAGTTATAGCAGAGAAGAACAAAGCTGAGTACACAAATAACAAAACCAATGGAGTCATGAGATGTTGTGAATTTATTGTGCATAATCCTCTGATGAGGAATTAAATGTCATATTTGTTTTCAAATCTTTGAGCTGAGGTTTATCCAGCCTAGTCCCCTGCTGCTGTTTCAGCTCGACTGGAAAGCAGCTGCAGTGAAAACAATTTGGGGCGACATCAATTAGATATACTGCCCCCAATCAACTGGTTTGAATTCAAATGATGTCCCCAAATGTTTGAAAATTCAGAAACACACATGACAGAAAAACACTCGCTCATTCCCCTGGAGGCCTGACTGATCTCTGCAGCCCTCGGAGAAGAGATGGACACACCAGCAGCTGAGGCCCTACTGATTATAGTCCAGAGAGGCAGCAGGGGACAATCACATGCATGTGGGTGTGTGTGTGTGTCTGTGTGTGTGTGCGTGTGCGTGTACTTGTTTGTGTATTTGCGTGCATAGGGGATACTGATATCTTGCAGCTGTGTCCCATGGCTCTGAGGTTTAAGTGACAGGTCGCTGGCTGAGCTGATTGGCAGAGGGAGGAGAGCGATGGATGGATTTGATAGCAGGCTGGTGGAGGGGCGTGGAGAGGAGGAAAAGATGTGAGATGATGCAACATTGGTGGGGGAAGGTGAGGGAGAAACAATGAATATAGAGACAGTTAGAAGGTGAAGGGCAAGAAAAAAGGAGGCGAGAAGGACAGATGCAGACAGTGAATATGTTATCTGACACCATAAATGCCTCGATGTTCATGCTGCATATCTGTGTTTTTTATATATGTCTGTTGAGCATATGCATAATGTATAGTGTGTGTTTTAGAGAGCCAGTAGTACTGATACTTTAAGGCTTAAATCTGTGTTATATCCTTAATAATTTGTACCACTATTCAAGATCTTTCTCTTAGTCAGTGAAATATGAAAAAAACAAACATATTCTTTGGTGTTTCAGTGTAATAAACTCAGAGATAACGAAAACACATAAAAGAAAGAAACTGAGGAGAATAGAAAAAGATCAGGGCAAACCTTTATTAATTCAATTTAAACGCGTCTTGGTTGGATAACATGGAATGATTCACGTCACCTATTCTATGAAGCTGTAAAGGCAACTCCTGGATGAGTGTGAAAAAGAGAATGAAAATACACATTTGTAAGATTTATAGATGTATACTGTGTATATATATATATATAATAATAATTACCTATTACAAACTGGCAACGTCAGCTTGGTTTACTGACATATTGATAAACTGCATTTTCAGGTTCATATATGGGTCGGTGCTTGTCTTTGTGTGTCTGTGTCTGTGTCTTTGTGTGTGTGTGTGTGAGTGTGTGTGTGTGTGAGTGTGTGTGTGTGTGTGTGTGTGTGTGTGAGAGCTCGGCCCCACCCAGGCAGCCCATATGGTCTGTGCTTTACCTTCTCTTCATCACACATCATGTGTTTATGGCTCCAGGTAATCTGTGCAATTAAATATAGAGACGCACAAAGCAGCATGGGCTGTGACAAAGGTGAGCTGCTATGTGATGGAAAATAACACATTTTTTGTTCAAATCTAAAATTACAGTACAATAGAATGTCTCTTATAAAAGTCATAGAAGTCATCACCACATCTTTGTATGAAACAAAATTTCAATCTGCTTTTTTCTGAGACGATAATTATCGAACACAATTTCATAAAGTTCATGTAGTGAGTCACTCGCTTGTGGGATGTTTTGTTTGTGCTGTTTTATTGTTTTTACTTCTCTTTTTTTTTTTTACTTTTAAGCTCTTAACTTTTTTAAACACTAAGTGACTGAATTTCTGCTTGAAAATATGACGCAGATCTCTTCGGACAAAGACATCTGAAACAGAACTATAGACCAACATAACCAGGAAGGTTCAATGGACCTTTGGAGCCCCAAAGCAAAAGGGACTTGTGGTCTCCACATTAAACATGATACTCAATCACAACATTTCATTTATCAAATAATTATTTTATTATCACAATTATAAACAAAGTGCTTATTGTGTATACACAGTGTCCTTGGGCAAGATACTGAACCCCAAATAGCCACTGACCTTTTCGACAGTGGAGGACTGGTGTATGAATGTGTAAAGAGCTGTCAGTGCTCAATAAGACTGGAGAAGTGCTATGTCAAAAAACAGCCCATTAACATCATACATTTCCATTTAAATATTCTAAATAATTGTCGTTGCCGTTGACAAACTCAATCAGCCGTTCTCTGTGGCCCCTACTCTCAGCTCTGGGCCCCTGGAAATTGCCTGCTTCACCTTCCCTGTTGTTGGGGTTTGTTTCCTGAACTCTCAGACACCCCACCTCTCGACCAGCCCACAGAACAGAACAGTCTCCCCAGCTGGCTGGTCCTCTGGTGTTTGCCTTCGCTGTGATTGATCTGACAGCGGCGGCGGCAATTAGCCAACCTCTTCACAAAGCCTCAGCTGCTTAAGGTAAATTAATTGGACAGATATTATGACAAGGAATCAATTTGTTCAGACTGAGGGCATCTCCAAACAAGCCTCCGTCTATTTTCTCTGATTTTATTGCCACTAGAAGAGCTTCAAAGCGACTGTGCTATATTAACCGATGTCTCTTGAGATTACTTGATTTTCAGCGGCTGCTTAAAAGCTGAGTGCATCCTCAACAACTAACAATTAACCAAACATGCTCCAAACCCCCGTCGTGGAAGAGGAATACACATCGTCTACTTAATTAAAAGTAAAAACTGTTCTGAGACACAAATATATTTGACCGAGGTCTGAAAGTGACCCAGACTACATTGTGCTTTTTATTAAACATCACAAACCATAAAGATTGGAAACTACGGATTAAATCTTTCACAATCTAATGTATTTTAAAAGGTTTTTGGTATTATCCATTGTGTGAAAACTACAGCTGTCCAATAAATGTGGAGTAACAATAACTATTTCACTCTGAAATGTAGTGAATTGGAAGTACAGAGTAGAATACAATCAAAATACTCCAGTAAAGTAGTTAAAGTAGTAGCTAGTAGTTCATTCTTGAGTGAATAAACTTAACGTGCAGCTGTAAGTAGCTGCTTCACTCAAAGTTGAACACGTTCGTCTACTTTTCCGCTGCTATTTTTATGCTGTTAGTTGAACAACATATGGTGGAAACTGTCGGCACACATGGAAAAGAAGTCAAACATTAACCACATTTAAACCCATGGTCACATAATGTTATGGTGCATACATCAGTTTGCCAACAGGACGTCACAGTCCCTTTTTCCTTCAAGTCAAATTTTAACAATTTAATTTGCTTCAGCTTAAAAGAGATCATTAGCTGTGAGACGTGTGTTAGTTTTTGCAACGTCAGAACTCAGAGATAAGCAGTTACAGCAGGAAAGCTCGACTACGTGCCATGAAGATGTATGCATGTGCAAGGGCTGTGTGTGTGTGTCTGTGTGTGTCTGTGTGTGTGTGTCTGTGTGTGTAAGTGTGTGTGTAAGCGACCTTGACCAGCCAACAGGCAGTAAGTCACAGCTGTGAGATGATGAAGTGAAAAGCTCTTCATCCCAGCTGATATGAGAACAGAGGACAAGGAGGCAGCCGCTGAGACACAGTGTCGGACGTCACACACACACACACACACATGCTTTGAACTATATATGATAGCGATAACAGCACTCAGACAGCCAAAGACCACTTAAGTGGTTTTTTCTCTCTCTCTACCTGCTGTTAAACTTAAAAGAACAAAAATACTAATGTCCATTTTTACAGTAAGTTTTACTTTTCTAACTTTATAAGTCCAAATGTCTTTGGGTGATTGTAAATAGTTTAACACTTTTCTTTGTGTCCCTTTGAGTCACCATTGAATCCTTTTTTATCTGAAACACATAGAAAGTTGTGGCCAAAAAAAGTTATCATTATTATTGATGATTTAATTGGCAGCTCAGTAATTTGTTGTTAAAAGTGTCTCCCTGTAATTACACCTACAGCTGCCACCAAGTGCTTAGCCAGCTTCTTCTCACATTTCTTCATGCTGCAGTACTTCTGCAGGATTTTCTAAAGAACCATTCCTCTGGGGAGCAGAGATACTTTCAGTGGTCACATCTGTGGTTCAGTAAGATATCCTCTGTTTTTTATTTATTTATTTCATATCAGAGCTGCAGTTTAGAACGACAGCCGCGACTACACACGGCTCCGTCTGCGCACCCTGCCACACCGACACCACAAAGAGTAATGTAATGTGTGAAGATAGGGGAGGTGGCTCATCTGGCAGAGGGGAACTGCTTACACAGGCCTGTGATTCAAGAAAACTGTTTATATATATATATTTACATTTGTCTGTCGGGAATAGATTTCAGAAATACATGGCCTGCAAAAGAACTTGAAAATTGATAGTCACTTTTTAGGATGTGTGACGGGGAGTAAAACTGTCCCGTATGCACATATATATACAAGGTTGTGAAATGATTAAATTATGAGTGTGTCATCCTTTGAGGACATCTGCAGTTCTGTTTGTGAAGGCTAAGAATAGAAGAATAATCTTGTTTCTCCACATGCACAATAAACCAGAGCAATGAAATTATTTTAACTGCGTATTTGCTGTTAATGGCACAAACGTGTGTGTGTGTGTGTGTGTGTGATTGTGGGAAATAATATCTACATCACAATATTGTCTCGTACTTTTATAGTTCTCCCTCTGTAGGATATACAGCTGCTGTATGACCACGTCTATCTGCTGAGGTCCACCCGTCTTTTCCTTCCGCTCACCTTGAGATTCTCAGAGCAGAATAACATCCGATGACCTTCCACCTCCTCTGCTCGCACTAAAGCAAGCGTAGCTTTGTGGGCGTGTTCCAGCACAACCTGGGTCCTCAGTCCGAGGCTGACTCCGCTCGACTGTGTCAGAGCCAGAGATGTTACACAAGCATCGGTTCTTCCCACGTACTTGGATATTTTTCTCACCCCTGCTGCTGTTTCACTGCACGGAGCTGGTAAACTTTCTCGTCTCCTCCAAAAGCTCCAGTTGCGTTAAAACAGTGTGCGGCCGAGGACACATTTTGCTGCAATGTGAACAAGAGGAATAATTCAACTGTCTGTACATTGACATTTCTTACACTGAGTTGAAGATAATACTCTTACTGAAATGAAATATATTTTGTTTTCTTTGTGTCTTTGGCTCAACGCTTCCTTCGCTGTAAACATTTACATAAACTTTACTCAGTATCTTTTCATTTCAATGACAAGGCTGACCCCCTTTCAAATTGCAATTTAAACAGAAAAGTGAAGGCCTTGGCGAGATATAGAAACAGAAATGAGAACAACACCAAACCTCTCACTTATCATCACAGCCAAACAAATGTAGATGTCTGACAAAACCAGACAAAAACAGTCTGACCTCATGAGACCTGACATCTGTTGTGTGAGTCTCCTCACACAACAGATGTCAGGTCTCATGAGGTCAGACTGTCTTTTCTTCAAACTTTCAATATCAAACTTGTAGATATTTTAACTTAGGAACATGCTGAACCTTTCAGTGTCAGGGGTCACTGGTTCTTGGTAAATATGTTCACGAATCCCTCTGTGAGCTCAATTTGATGTTTTCAGGGTACAGCTGCTGAAATAACCATACAATAACACACATTTCTGCTTTTACTGGTGCGTTCGACAAGTCCAGACAGTCTCCTCTGACAACAGCTATCAGCAGCCGGCAGGCACCTTGTTGAGGTCCTGGTTGAATGCACAGCCTGTGAGATGGATGTATGCTGATGTGAATATGATGTTTTGTTTTTCTGGTGTGGCTCTGTATCATTTTTCTATTAATTCAAGTGAAGTTAATTCAAGCATAGGAGGAATTGTAGTAACTTTGAGGTGAAAGTTTTAACTCAGATGGTGAATATTACTATGTGCTTGTATTTACCTCCTCACAGAGCTGCTGGCTGTAGATGCTTTCCAGTCACTGATGAAGAAATGATACATGAAATGAAAATCTCTTCTTTTACTTAACGTTTCCTACCCATCCGTTCAGTAACGTCTGTGCTCCTAAATGATTGTCACTCAGACCCAGGAGCAAAAAGTACACTTTCATGAATGTCCATGAATCGTTATTGTCGATGACGTCCTCATTAATTTGACATGCTTGTTATAATCTGAAAGCTTTTTAGTCTTTTTTTTCAATCTCTGACAGACCCCGTGGAGGCGGCGTCATGACAAGGGCTGCTCGAAAAAATACGATAAAATGAAAGATTGTTTAAAATAAAGAGAATCGACAGGACCAAAATAAACCCATTCTAACCTTAACGCTATGCTCTGTTCTTAACTGAAGTGAGAGGTTACAGAGTGGAAACACAACTCAAGATGACAAAGTCTTTTATCCCCTTGTTTGGAGAAGATATATGAAACCCCCGTCAGCAAATTAACAAGTATGTGGAAGCTTCTACACGGGCGTGTTTTCACTCCTGTCCCCTTCACGCCAGCCTGAGAGCGCGGGAGGGAGGTGAGACATTCACACGCTACTCTCTTGACCTCCTCCTCTCACGTTTTTGATGACAGCAGGGACCAAATCTGGGTCAAGTACCACAAAGAAGATCTAATAATAAAGATGCCTTCACATGATGCACGTCAGTAGATGCTACCCATCAATAAATCAGTTAAGATTTTAAGCTGCATTGAAAAATATCTTATGTAAAAAAAAAAGTCACATAACTGGCTCTGCCCTATTTTTTGTCTGACAAACAAAGATTTCATGATAATTTGAACACAATTATAAAATCATTTTGTGGAGAACGAACATGCTGTGAAATAAGAAACTGACAAAAAAAATAACAAATTGAAATCAAAACCACTGAAGTAAAAAAAAATAAAAATATGACGGTAAAACCTCCTTTACTCTTGAAGAGAAACAAATGGAATGAGACTGAGTATTAAATATGTATTTGTCGTTTCATTTCCTTATTTATATTCAAAAAAAGTTGTGTCTCCGAGAATATTCAATTAGAAAAACAACAAATTGAAATGAGAGCTGCTCAAGTGAAATAAGAATTGCCGGCAGTAAACAGGAAAAGTGCATGAACGGAAGTTGTAAATATTTGTTTGAGGTATTATTCACTTTTTTAAATTGACATTTTAAAATTTATTTCTGTCTCACCCGTGCACACCTGGCCAATAGTTGCAGGAAGAGAATATGAACGTGGGGTAGGCTTCAGCAAATATGCAAAAATTGTTGGACACAGTCGGCCCAATTCTGAAGTCAGAGAGAAGGTTGGAGGAGGTTTCAGACACTGTTCCAACATCTGACACACTTCAGTTAAAGCATACTGCACTTCAAGCTTTAGACCTGAGCCATATTTCAGGAAAGCATATACTGTACATCAACAGGAAAAGACATACATCTCAATAGAAATGTAGGATCTCTTATTGAGAGACAGGGAGACAGACTACAATTTGATATTCTGTGTCATTCTCAGGTCCACATTCAAGAAGCTCACAGCACAGAAACAGCCCAATGTCATGTCAGGCTCTCGTCTGACAACGAATTAGCCACCAGGGGGGAAAGGTCCAATAACATCTTCCAGGCCAAGTCTCTTCTGTTCAGGGAACCGACAAGTTTCTTTTATCACTCGATTTGAATGTTTCTCCACACGAAACACAAACAGTCATACTTTCTGTATAGGCGTTAAGGTTTGGACATCGTTATCTACGAGCTGACTACAAATGAATTCAGATAAATGAAAAAGCAGAGAGCCGATGTTTGTTCCACCTCTTGTTCTCCACACGGACCGCTTACCTGCGGGCAACCAAAGCCTGTTAAAATGTGATTGGTCAAACTAGAAACCCTCGCCTAGAGATTCTGCATATTCACATGTAAAATCTGAGATTAACAACAGTCTAGCTGCTCAGGTTTATAGCTTTGGAAGGGACTTTATACTCGACCACACAGACACTCACACTGATTACAATAGCCTGTGTAAAATTAACAACATGTGCGAGACCATGAATCAAGTGACATTTCCCATTTCTATCTCTGTCACCCCAGACAAAGTGTCTCTGGTCTTGTCGCACCATCACATCATCAGTGGGAACCGGACTCCAATAAATTCTGACCTTTTGTTTCTCTCTAAATTATCCTCACAGTTTTCTGCTCAGTGGATTTTCTCCAAGACACTGAGACCTTTTGCAGATACAACTCACTCTTTGTGTTCCGCTCCACATTTGCCCACATTTTGTTCCGATCGGGCCAAGTGTGGTTCTGAACTGTGACTATGAAAACAGCAGGCGTGTTTACAGAAAATGTCGAAATGCCCCTAAACAAAAATAATTGGATGAATCCGCGTGGTTGTTATTTTTCGCCCGTCAAATAGGCTGAGAGCGTTTAGAAAGCAGGTCACAGATTAGTGTGGTGTAAGGTTGATTGGCATCTCCTCTCATCGTGCGGAGGGTGTTTTCTCCTGGCCACTGAAGTTTTCTTCACACAAACACAGTTTCACAGGATTATCCCTGCACTCCTGGCAATATCTACCAGTCGGAGCCTCGTGGTGTGTGTGCATGGACTCATTACTGCGTGTGAGTTTCACTTTTCTATCTTGGTGGTGTGACTTTTCTTTGGGGTTATCTCCACTTCTCCTATGGTCATTATGCTTCCAGACTTATTGAGCACGTGTGTGAGTGTGTGCACGCCTGAATGTGCATACGACCGGTGGATGAGGAGCAGACCTCCATCCCGAGTCCCTGAGCTCCCCTCCAACATCACCCATGGGCTTCGTTTTGATCCCCTCGCCAGTCATTCTCCTCAGCCACCTCTTAAGCCCCGTGCACGCAGCACTATGTGTGTGTGTGTGGAGGGCCACAGGGATGCATGCACAACTGCCCCCTTAAGCCTTTTGTGCTCCAAATTTACACCGTCTTGCCCTTATTCCCACTGCCAATTTCTCCCCTGCTTGTTCGCCGGCGTATGCAGTGCAGAGCTTGTAACGGCAGAACAAGGCTTGGCTCTTTTCCCCGCTCACTCTGCCATCAGAAGTCTCAGAGGTATACTCCTCTTACTGTTTCTTCACAGCCCAGAGCTTCTTTTTGTTTTTCTTCCTCCTCCTTTCTTTTTTTCAAAGCGTGAGAGACAGTTGCTCTCTCCTTTCGTTCTTGTGAATCCTCACCGAGAGGCATCTGCCGGATTCTTTGTCGGTTTCGGAGAAGTTTGAGCTGAATGGTGCAATTCTGTATTATGCTGGGAATCGTGCAAGAATAGGCTGTTATCACGGCGACAGCGTTTAGCGTGCTACCCGTCCCCTTAATGCAATCCTGCTCTCTCAGTGAGTCATCATATCATGAGACCCTTTCTGGGAACTTTTAATAGATTCCTGGGAAAAGTTCACGAAACAGAAGCAGGTTTATTGCTAATGGAACCGGCGAGGACACACTGTGAATATTGTATGAATGTAAGCATTATATTTCTCAGAAAGAATTACATAATTACATAACGAGAAGGCTACATTAGTCACACAATGACGGCATTTTCTGAAATCTGCTTAGTGTTACTTAATATATATTGATATGGAATGATTTAAATCACACTATATTTTAATCTCCTTGAATTTCACATTTGTCTTTGTCGGGCGTCGTGACTCAAAGGTGCATTTAGTGCAGCTTAAGTGCTTGAGATGTGTTAATGTGCCGCCAACCAGGGTAAAAAGTCTCCGGTGTGCTTTTACGAGTTCGTCGAGGCAGTAATGTCGGCTCTGCCCTGAATTTTGGCCAACGTCCAGATTACCACAAGACCTAATCAGCTTAATATGAGGCGGAGCAGATATTGTTCAGTGCCCAAGAAATAAAGTACAGTGTGAAAGATCGCTGCTCAACAAGTAAACCACAGAGATCCACAGCAAAGTGCAGATTACCACTGTGAAGCTTTATTACTTTATAACTAAAATCATTATGTTCAGTGTTCAAAAGCAAGATTGCAACAGAGGTTTGTCATTGTATACCATTATAATACTTCACAAAGTGCAGATACAGTAACTCTGGTCAAACTAATCCAGTAGTTTTTGTTATATTCTAAATTACTGTGGAGAGAAGTCTGCTGGGGCCGGTTTACAACAGAGAAGCAATAAGCCCTGCGTCCCCACTGGAAGATTGTTTTTTCTTCAGAGTCCAGGATTAGAGACGTTCGTAGAGAGACATTTTGAACACACACACACACACACACACACACACACTGACAGGGAAAACCTCACAGGCACACAGATAAAAGGAGAGACCGGGTCAGGAAGGAAGTCAAGATTTTAGGAAAATTGAAATACTGAGTTCATGATTCCGTGTCTCTCAATTCATCTCTAACAAAACTGCCTCCTCAGTGCTCTATGTCGCTCTGAATGGCAGGTTCCTTATTCCAGCACTGCCCTTATGCAGTTTACACTAACAGACTAGCACTAGATATTCTGAGTGCTTCCTTGAAAGCTAAAGCAGGCTTCTCATTTCTACCTGAATACTCAACTGTCACACCTATGTTCATTTACTCTCCAATCAAACTATCTTGTCTTTGGACTGTTGGAGGACACTGGAGTACATGGAGAAAATACTCCACACAGGCCATGCGTGAGGGATTCAAACCAGAAACCCTCCAGCTGTGAGGCGACAGTGCTAACCACTGCACCACCGTGCCACCTACCACTGCTCCACCCTTACTGAACCTATCTCTATTTTTTGTAGTTTATTGAAAAGTAAAGTTGGCTGCTCATTTTTACCTGAAAACTCAATTGTTGCTTGCACAGCTTTTTAGTTCTTTATCGTTACCATAATATTGTATTCATGCAAAGAATAATACTATGAAAACTATAAAACTAGACTCTTATTTTGACATAACCCTGTTTGGTTGCTTATCTAAAATATCTGTTAGTGTTTTTAAACAACTTCTTTTCTCCTGCAACATTACAAGAAAAAATACTTTTAACATGTATGTTTGCTAAATCTTATTGTCGTCTGAGGTAGAGTTGACCGTTGGCTGTTTTCTAAACCAACCCCAAATCCCAGAGGAGAGAGGTTTTTAGTTCATTAGTTCGTACATTTGTACAAATGCATACTACACTAATGAATAGGGTCAGTGGTATGCTTCTTGGCCTTGGCTTTAACACTCAAAAACCACTGTAGGTAGTGAGTTAATAAGCCAGATATGCTCGATTGCCACTTGCATTAAAGCGGATAAACACATGTTTAACACATTTTTGTTCCAAACCACCCTCCTACCTCATTAAATAGCACATGAACACTGTTTTGCTGTGTGCAGAAATCCAAAGCTCTCTTTGGATTGCTACTGTTACTAAGCTATGCTTGGACAATCAGGGTCATGAGGGAGGTTTAGTAAACTACCAAAATTATTCACTACTTTCCTGTTCTACATTTTTCATTTTTAATTAGTCTTCATATTTTCTATGTAACAAATGAATATAGGATGAAATATTATATAAGATTATTCAACAATATATCTAATTCCCTGATCTGAGTTTTAAATGTGGCCTGCTCCAAATGGCCAGAAGTAAAACTGGTAGAGAAATACTCAAACCTTTATTTATTCATCAGCCTAAAAGAGATCAAATTTTAATGGACTAAAAACACTGGAATTATCTTACGAAATATCCACCAAGTGTAAATTTTTAATGGTTGTTTGCAAACTCTGAAATTTCCCCAAGAAACTCTCTCGGTGTCCTCGGTGGAGGCTATGCACTTTGGTGACCTAACAACAGAGAGACTAAGACACACACAGACACACAGACACACACACACACACACACACACACACACACACACACACACACACTATGCTCAGTGGTTCTTATTCAATGACAGTAATGACAAAGTAACCAACATGGAGAATGATAATGGTCAATAAGGGGCCTATTGACCCCCATTAGTGATTCATAGAAACCCTTTTAATCAACAGGGGACACGTTATTTTAGAGTGTGTAAATGTGTGTGTGTGTGTGTGTGTGTGTGTGTGTGTGTGTGTGTCTGTCTGCCTCCCTGTCTGTATTTTGACTTTATTTAAATCCACACCGGGGTTTTTTTTCTTCGTTTGGCAGATAATTATCTCTTCTGTTTGTTCGTCCGTCTTTTCCAGCCTTTGTGTCTCTCTCTCTTTTGTGTCGCAGTCATTGTACCTGCAGCAGCCATTTCATTTTGCGGACAGAAAAATGCATGAAAAGAATAAAAGTAGGATGTGTGCCATTAAGAGCAGCCGCGGACGCAGACAGTAGAGTATCAGTGTGGGGATAATGATAGCTGGATAGGGAGGATTAGCACACGGCTAAGCTTGTTTTGACCACAGATTGCGGGGCACTCGAAATGAGCACTGCCAGGCTGTGGATGTGCGGGCTGGATTAGAGATGTGTAGGACAGGTGGGGCTCGGGGGCCGGACGGGAGCACGAACGCTCGATGGTTAGCGCACAGGCTTGCTGAAGGGCTTAATGGCTGGATGACTGGTTAGCTGGTCTGCTGGCTGAATGCTGGTTTGTTGCCGGGATTGCTGGAAGCTTGGCCGGCTGCCCACCGAAGCTGTCGCTGGCAGGGAAAACAGCCACTGAGCTCTCAGAGCGACGGGTCATAATGTCAGGTCATGAGACAGAGCGACTGCCAGTGATTTACACTGCTAAGATTTGCAGCTCACATTATTTCTGCAGCCGCTGCTAATCAGAGAGCCTTTCATATTTACTTCTAGATTACGAGATGCATTAAGGTTTTAGTGAACGAAGCCACAAATCCACTGCGATGCCGCAGCTGTCTCTTTTGATTTCCATACTGGAATCTGCACGAACACAGAGGCAGGGACTGCTAACAACAAGAAATCCCTCAGCGACTCTTCCCCCTGACACGCTCAGTTGTATCACGGATTGAAGTACTGCACAAATTGTGTACACTCAGTTTATTAGAAGCTAAAGCTTATATATATTCTACTTTTATATAGTTTTATTATTTGTTGATACTTTCGAGATTTTTAGAGATTTTATTCTATTACACTAAATAAAGAGGCTGTGCAGTGAAATGCATTTATCGGACATTGGAGGGTAACTAGAGAGATTTATGAAATAAAATAAGTAATGTAATATATAATGTGATTTACTCTTTGACACTTTGAATTCCATTATTCCATTTAAATATATATTAACACAAACGTGATTATTTTTTTGAACTGTTCTGTATCCGCACTTTAAACTAGTTGTGACCTCCAAGCACGTCTCACACCACGTTGTGTAGCTGCGTTCAAAAGCATCTGTTACCAAATGAACTGATTTTGTTGAATAAAAAATACATGTTTTGATTAGTGAAACCCCTCAGTTACATACGGAATTGGGTTTGTAATACATTTCTATAGTATTGACTCGTTGCATAGTTGCATGCACTGGATTACCTGCATATGTTTTAAAAATGGAGTCTGATATCTGTCCTGACAATGACTTGTTGTCTTTATCTTGGTGTCAAATGGTGACACACACACACACACACACACACACACACACACACACACACACACACACCTACTGACCCCTTAAATTCCAACCTCTGAGGTCATTACACCACACTCTGACTAACTCTTTGAAAAAAGCCCCTCACACTAACGACCACTAGATATGATTGTGCTCTTGTCATGTTGAGAAGGACTCAGCGGTGAATATCTGAATCTTGATCTCTGAGTTGTACAACAACACACGGGTGCCTGAATGGAGGCTGCACAATGCGGCATTGTGAAGGCAGCGACAGGCCTCATTAGCCGCACCACATCCTGGTTATCTGATCTCCACGCACAGTCTGACTCGTACCAATGCTCGTAACTTATGACTCACCTCAAGATCAAAAGCTAGAGTGTCAAGCTACCTGCCAAAGCCACATATCCTGACACAATAACACCAAGGATGTGCTAACACACGAAACTGGAGACCCACATTTGATATCGGAGCTGTTCTGGTCACTGTTAGTCAACACTGAGGCTCTGGAGGTGATGAGATTTGTTGTCATGATCGTGTGTTAAATCAGGAAAAGGGATTTAATAAGGCAACCTTGTAGGTCACACAGAGTTGAGAAAGTGAATTGAGATGGTATTAACAAGTTTTACAGAGTAACTATTTGTTCTTTCTTTATCTACTATCTAAAAAGGCTTGTGTCCTGCAGCTGGCTGGATTCACTGTTACTTGCAGTATATAAAAATAACTGTCTTATTAAGTGAAACTGTCATTTTGGGTTCCCTGAGATCAAGCAGCAACTATAGAGAACTCTTTCTCTGTATCAAAAACTCTTAAATCCCTCTTCCAGAGACCTGCGAATCATGTTTGACTCCTAATTACATTTTCAAAATGTGAAAAAGGCATTCAGGGATGTGTTGGGCCATTTGAAACACCAGCCAAGGACAAAAATGTAAATCTTTTCTGTGACCTTTTTCAAAACATCATCCATCAACAAATCTCGTGACTTTCTGGATGAATCCTCACTACTTTCTATAGAATTACTGCCATGCAAGCAGGAGGCACAAAAAAGTCAGGTTTTCGACCACACCACAGCACTGAGACTGCTCTTGTTAAGGTCTTAAAGGACATCCACATAAACACGGATTGTGGCACAGCTTAAGTATTACTGGATCTCAGTGCTGCATTCCGCACATTGGATCACAGTATATTACGTATGACATACTGGAAAACTGGGCAGGACTCTCTGGCAAAAGCACTAAGGGTTTGAATCCTACTTAAAGGACAGGGATTATTTTGTGTGTATAGGTAATTACACATCTGAGCGGATGAAAATAACATAAGGATCCCCCAAGGCTCCATTCTGGGGCCTCCTCTGTTCAACATCTACATGCTTCCACTCACTCAGATAATGGACAATAACAAAAAATATGTTCCCACAGTTATGCAGACGACATAAAAATGTACATAACCATAACACCAGGGGACTATAATCCCATACACGCATTGACTAAGTGCATTGAACAATTCAATGATTGGATGAGTCAGAGTTTTCGACAGTTAAACAAGGATAAAACTGAAGTAATCGTTTTTGGAGACAGGGAAGAACGATTTAAAAGTCAGTGCTCAGCTTGAATCTGTGGAGTTAAAAACCACAAACCAAGCCAGAAATCTTGGTGTAGTCACAGACTCAGACCTTAACTTTACTAGGTTAATTGTAGTTTTTCAGTTCCAAAGCAGTTTTAACTAATTTCTCACAATAATGAATTTCTTACATGAGCATTGAAGGTCCAGGTGTATGCTAGATTTTGACCCAGTCTTTTTATTTCACTCAAAATAGTCCACTGTTGTTGAACTACGCTGACGAGAGTGTTGAGACTGAACCTAAACTAGAAAGTCATGTTTAAAGACTAAAACAATCAGCTAAATAAGATTGAAATGTTGCATTGTTGTGACCTGCACGTATAACATTTTTAATTATGCTGCAGTTCTTTTTTAACGTTATTAGGTCAAGATTTTATCTGTATTTCCTGAATTTAACATCTTTGTCTGCCCTTGAGAAGGATATTCATGAATAGTTATTAAAAAGCACTTTAAAACGAAGCATTTCATTTTCCGAAGTCTTCTCCAAATGGAGCTGCGGTGCTTTTAAATGGAACGAACTGCCTTGAGAATATATTTTTAGAGTTTATCGATTTCCTTTATGGGACTAAACGGATTACGCCAAACCTACACTACACTCCTATGATGCCTCTTTGAACAATGATGTAGTAGTTAAATCTCTCGCCATAGTTTTAAAGCTGAGTAACCTCTGTATTCAACTGTCTATCAGAAATCTGCCAATCTCCATCTTAATGTTTGCTTCATTTGATCAACGGGATCAGCACTGGCCTCCCTCCTTTAGTGATTAACTTGGCTTCTTTTCGCTTATCAGGGCACTAACTGTATGAAGACCCTATTGGAATTGCTTTGATTATTACATATGAAGTTAAAGAAACAACTTGAGTTTGAAGCACTTTCATCCAATCAGATGTGATTCACATCAGAAGTGAAAAGCTTCTCGGGTCTCGAGGGGTTCGGCGGTGGTTTTACAAGCAAAGAAGAATAGTTAACTTAAGGTCACACAAGTACCATATTTTCTTTAAAACTGATTCTCTATCAGAAGAACCTTCAAATCCTTTGTACAACCCCGGCTTGGATTTTTCTCCAAACAGCGTTGCACAAAATTCAACACCCAGAGAAATTTAAAGGAAAAAACTAAAAAAGATAAATCACCCCAAGGCAGAGAAACACATGAAAAAGGCAAGGACATATCTTCATGACATGAATTTTATTTTCTTTTTTTTAATTACATTTTGCATTAAATTAAAGAGTTTTTTGTCTTTACAACATACATTAAGCTGTGAATCAGATGTTAAGGAAGTGGAGAGAGTAGGGCAAAAAACTTTGTGACATCACAATATCTTACAAGCTTACAAAGTTCAAAAGGTTGAGAAGTCGAGAAGAGAGTCGATTTGCATCTAATCGCAGTGAATCATAACGAGGGTGAAAGACGAAAAAAAGGCACACACCAAAGAACCTCACCGTCCACAGCAGCCTTCACACTCCAACCCAATCCCGTCGTAGAAAAAAAACGGCCGAACTTCACTCTGACATCGAAATGCTCTTAGAATCAGAAATGCACCCACAGCTACACAAAACTCACTCCTCTGCACAGGGTGTGGACGTTTAAACCTTTTGACCCCGGACAGATTTTTCTTGCTCACATTTTGTGCAGACGTGAAGTTTCTCCAAGGCGAGAAGTCGACACAGCTGAACTTTTTCTGGACAAGAAATATTTAGCTGTAGATCAGCATTATTTCCGGCCTGGGAACGTTGCTGGTTCACGCACGCCTCAGTACACTGGAGGGTGTAAATATGGTCTCATCGTGCCCAGTTACCAGTCGACAACGCAGTGGTATTCTAAAAAGTCTGAAGTAAACACACCCCTTCATACTAACCCTGGGTCATTTGCCCTCATTACATAGCTTGAAGTAATCACGGCTACAGCTGTCTCAATTGACCCCGGATTTCTAAAGGGGCATTTATCTACACATACTGTATGTTAGTCAGGTCACATGTCTTTTCTCACATTCGCTGTGGATTGAGACACAGTTGGCTTTCTTCCGTTGAGAAACAGAAAATTGCTTGATATCAAGAAAACGTTTGCGTATCTACACATACATGACTAAGGGAGTGCTCCGTTGATTTAAGTGTAGGGGGGTGGGGGGGGGGTGAGCAATAAAAATGCTCAAGTAAAGGACGCGAAAGGAAGATAAAGGTCGGATTAGTTGAACTCTCAGCCATTCTCAAGGCTTTGATAATGAGAGTTAGTGAAGCAAAAAAAAATGAAAACATATCTAATCTTCTCAAACTGTGTTTTGTCTTTTTAAAAAAAGGGGGTTAAATAATGTACATTTTTAATAATGTTGTTTTTAAAATGTCCACTTTCTTCGCAGGAACCAGCCTGCTTTTGCAACTGTCTAACAAATAAGTGTTACGATGCACACGAGAAGCCAAAAAGTGTGTTAGTATCTCATCCTGTACGTCCGCTATCATGTTGTCGTTGCATTATTATTGCAGTGCACCAGAAAGATACACGTACATTTGCCTTCTCAAGTAACAAATGTTAATCGTTCAGTTAATCAGTCAATTAACCGTCAGTCCAAACAAAGAGACAGCAGAAGAAAAAAAAAGTAAAAACAAATACCAGGACTCTTAAATTGTATAAAATAGAAAATGAAAAAACACTCACGACGTCATCATCAACACTGCCAGCACAACATAAAGGTTTTTTTTTTAAGCGCATTAATGGCACAATCAGAAATGAACCACAAAGATGAGTGTGTATGCATGTGTGTGTGTTTGCATGTGCGTGTGTTTGAGTGTGTGCGTCAGAAAGGACGAGGGAAAGAAGAAAGCGAATCCTCCCTTCGCTCTGCCCTCTGAACTGTACGTGTGTTATGTCTAGGGACCAGAATTACAACAATAACACCTACATTCTTTAATTGCATTTTTATCAAACCAGGGAAATATCATGACGTAAGAAAAATAAAAAATACTACAAGGAGACAAAGTTAACAGCTAGTAAAGAAAACATTGTCACTACTTTAGGGTGTAAGGCACAAATTTACATGTGGAAAAAGAAGCAGGCAATACAGATGTTTTTATACTTTCCTCTTTCGCCTGCTCGTGTGTGTGACCCCGGTAGAAGAGACGATAACGTCCCGAGACGGAGGCGACACTCCGTTCACTTTCAGCTTCTTTTCTCATGTGTGTATGCAGATCCCGGACTGTTGCTGCAGCTGTTATTTTATATTTGCAACATGCAACAGTGAGCTTTAAGCCAGAAACCAATCAGGACAAACGTTACCGACTCACACAAAACCACAGTGCTGATTGAGGGGGGGGGGTTTGCTCATTGGAGGAGTGACATGGTGAGATTCAGGAAGTTCTTTTTCTTCTTCTTATGATTGGTTTAAAACAATGGAAACTCTGGTCCATGAAGTTAAATGTCCCTGTCTGGCACAGTTTAAATAAATATCTCCTCCTCTTCACATATATGTCAAGCTGCAGGTCCCACTGAGCACTCAGTAAGACCTAGTGGACCTTTAGTCATCAAGAATGTTCTACTGGCTCCAGTTTAATGACTTTAAATAACGTTTTTTTTTCTTTCTCACACTTGATTAATTATTATTAAAAGATCTCTCCTCTCTCCCATCTCTCTCCGAGCCTAGAAAGTCAGTCTTGTTTTTTCAAAAGCACTTAATAAAAATAAATACAACAAGCTATTAGTATTAACAGTCATGTGTTATTCAGTAACCAGTACAGTAGAGGATTCTTCTGGCCCAGGCTTTCTGTCAAACCCAGACAGGACTTGATTGCTGTAACACTGAGAGGCTTTTCACAGTTTGAGACAGAACTCAGGCAGCTGTCTGTCCTTTCAGTCCCTCTGAGTGCCCGCACACTCAGATTCCCCCAGTCCTCAAGGTACTGTACAACGATTATTCTCCCATCTCCCCGCGCTGTCTTCTTATGTGCTTTTACCAGCATGATGAAGTGTCATGTCGCGTCCCGGCGGCCAAAGACACCACAAAAAAGAGAACCACAAGTCTTGGATGCTACAGGGTGCCGTTGGATGAAATATTCAGGATGAACGTCATCTTCTGTTTCAGTAGCACATGTTCCCATGTGTGTTAACAGAGGAACTGGGAGCCAGCCAGAGCTTGAGCTCTGTGACGGCAACAAATGACGACAACCATTTGTATAATATTTACATATTTATATAAAAAAAAAGAACAAAAATGTGTCGTATATTTCACCAAAAACAAACCAAACAAAAAACACTAAAAGGAGATGCAAGTTGTACAGTATTCCCTGTTTTTTTCTCTCTCAGAAAAACCTTTTATCTACTGTTTGTTCACATTGGACTGACTGGCGAAGAAGCTGACTATGTGCAGGAGTCACTGGACTTGACTTTTGTTGAGAGAGAGACTACAGAGGGTTTGGGAGGGACATCAGGCTTGAGATATTTGAGGCCCGTTCGAGGCAGTGAACCATAGGAGCTCATTCCTGGCTGCCGTGACAGAGATATTCCCTGTGCTGTCATTTGTATGGAGTCCACCCTCTGAGGTGCAGGCGGCGGAGTCTCCACACGGTTGAAGCTGTGATGTCTCGCCAAATGGGAGGAGTTAGAGGAGTTGGTGTTGTGCTTCTTGAGGGCGGAGGACCCGGAAGCAGCGGACGCTGATCCTTTCCGGAGACCGTAGACTGACGAGTGCACCTCCAGACGTTTGCCCATCTGTGGGACGGCAGGGGGGATGGTGAGAGAGGCCTCTCTTTGGGGCACGCGAGGCGGCATCACCCCATCTGGATCCACCATGTTGAGGTTGTGACATGGGCTCTTCACTGTCTTGTACTCCAGGGTGGCCCCCTGGTCATCCATGACACTGTGGCCCATGCTCATGTCACTGTGGTGTGGCTGCTCCACATATTCGTGCTGGTAGGAGTGCTGGTGTGGCTGCAGATGAGGCTGGAGCTGGTGCTGATGCTGTGGCAGAGGCAGCACCACCACACTGGGGATGTGACCTGGTGACGCCCTCAGAGGCAGGTCTGTAGATATAACCGGGGAGCCCATGTGTGGCATGTCCTTGGTGCAGGCGTTAATGAGGTTCTGGTTTCTTTCCCACTCACGGCTTCCACGACTGGGCTTGCGGCGTGGCTGCATGGGGGTGGACTCAGGCGTTGGCAGAGCAGCGAGGTCCAGGTGGTGCTGGTCCGCTTTTATCAGCATCTTCCCGTTTGGTGTCATTCTCCCGTTGTGCATCAAAGGGGTGAGGATCGCCTCAGGGCGCCCGTCTTTGGCCTGGGTCTCAAACAGGCCCGTCAGCTTAGTCACACTGTTCATTGATCCCCGGCGGGAGTGGAGGTGGTGGCTGTCCTTTTCTTTGCGGCCTGTTAGGTCTACATCTCGCCGCCTGTGGTCGCAGACACAGTAGACAATGATGCCAGAGAAGATGGCGCCCATGGCAAATGCTAGGATGACAGCGATGGCCAACAGGGTCACGGGAACCAGCTGGTCACGACCCTTCTGGTAGCTCTCACGGATCACACCTGCAGAGAAACGGTGAGATGACATTCAGAATGGCAGAAGAGAGAGAGAGAGAGAGAGAGAGCGATGATACAGCTGCTGGTGTGTGTTTTAGAAACTTGATGCTAAGAAAATAGAGCTGTTGGGAAAGATGCTTATTAAAAGACAAACTAAAAATTGAATTACAATAATTTAAACATTTTCTGGGTAAAGCGATTAGCATTTTTAAATGATTCCATGACAAACATGCAAATGAAGAAGGGTTTATCCCTTCATAAGAGACACCTATTCAGAACAGGCTCAAATGGCAGCTTGAAGTAGAAACATTCAGTGTTTCCCGAAAATCCAATCCTAGACTGAAAATGTGTTTTGGACGGGTGATTATGATTCACATTTTAAATCCCAGATAAAACCCTCTGCTGAAATGAAAAAAGATATGAGCGCAGATAAAGGAGCCCGAAATACCCAGACCCTTTCTTCTCATTGATGCAAATGGGGGACTTTTCATAAAGCTTGGATCCAATCTCATGAGTCACAGAGAATACATTAAAAAGCCTCTGATTAGGCGCTAAATCCAATGAGCTCTGTCATCAGTGCGCCATTTTCAAAGACTGGCAAAGACGCCCAGCGATACAGCCAAATAAAAGATAATTCAATAAAGGCAGCTGCGAAGTATTCGAGTGGTGGTGGACTGGGTGCAGCAGGTTGTCTGTAGTATAATGGGGTCAACAATAATCTACACACATGGACACACACACACTAACACACACACACACACAGATGATCGTCTCCAGCCTGTTGATGAATGTAGACATCTAATGCAACACTTTGGTCCTTGGGTTAAACACACCCGTCCGCGGCACAGAGATTTACAATGCGCTCACTCACGACCTATGGCCAACACAGATCAGTTACCGCAGAGGAAGAGACAGGTGGTCTCCATCACGTAAAAAGCTCCCACAGTGCACCGCTGGTTTTGATAACTCAGTTTACACGTGTGATCCTCATGTTGTTCATCGTACAATGTTCACATGAGAAAGAAGGAAAGAAAGAACTTCTCGTGGGAGTCACAGAAAACAATAAACTCAAAAAGATGGCAGCTTTCAGTCGCTTTGAAGGACAATCACCTGGATGGAATTCAACTTCTCATAATCCATTATGCCAGGGTGTGAGTCTCCTTTACAAAGCTGTGTTGTGGGCAGATTTTCTAAAATAAGAACCGTGTGGGTGATAAGATTTGTAAAAACCAAAGACATTTTTATTTTAGAATTGGTAAAAAGGCTGTGATGGTATTGTCTTGACTGTCACTGACTTGCATTTATAAACTCTCATTTCTTTTATTGTTCCTTTATTTCTTGTTTTTTTTGCAGGATTTTACAAAAAAGTATAAATGTCTCAAATAAAAAATAAAAAATGAAGCTGCAAATATAAAACAATTGTCAATTGTTGCTGTTTCCACAAATTACTTAATTTTTCTTGCAGTTAATTTCTCAAACGAAGACGCCGCAAAATGTCAGTTGCAATAACCCAGTAACATCCTGAAGGGGGTCGTGTAATCGTGTTTAGGCTTTACAGCTTGGCTGTGTCACCGAGGACGTTCCTCGGAAAAACATCTTCTCTCTCCGTCTACTTACCGAGACATAACACAGACACGAAACAGCATGGTAATCAGTTCTCATGGAACTAAAACCCAGACTCTCTTCAACTAACATCCATAATCCTGGCTGTAGCTGCAGTCATCATTAGTCCAAAAACACAACTTAAAACTAATTTTCCCAGCTGAAATAAAGCACGGAGCAAAACCTCTGCATCGACGTTAATGCTTAAAAGAAAAGACAAACTCCGGAGTTACTTCTGTTCTGATCGTTCCTCATTAATAGTATGAAATAAGAACTTCACTTCTCTCTTTAACAAAGTGCTGAATACACACAGCTCAGCCATTCCTCATTCAGACTTAAACAAAAGGCTTAAAAACTTCTTCTCTGGCCGAAAATCACTTCTTATCAAGGACGTGCCCGGCTGTGGAGATAGTGTGAGAAGCGATGATGTTATCTGCAGCGAGGCATTAAGATTTGACGTTTGTTATGCCGTGACCAATCGGCTCACCTGTCCAATGAAACATCTGCTTCCCATCTCCTACAGTAACATGTTAATGTGAGAGATACTTCAACTCGCTGCTATCTTTCACTTTGTTGACCTTCTTCTGTCCTCACGTTTTTTCTCACATCATTTTTCTCCCACTTTCTGCTACTTCTCTCCTTCACAGAAACACTGAATCACTTTTTTCTTTCCCCTTGTTTTTTACTGTGTTTTTTTAAACTCTGTTCAGATTCCATGTTGAAAAGTGGGAAAGCTGTAACTATAACCTCATGCACATTGTGTGTTATCATCCCTGGTGCTGGGTGAAATATGTCTCTAAACAGTGAAGAAGAGGTAGAGGAGTTCAGCTTCACTTGACGTGAGGAACCCTGAAAATCTGCAGGAATTATTTAGATAGCCTACATGACACTCAGTAATGCAGTCTTCTTATGAAACCACATTTAATTCACTAGATCTGGATTTTTATTTGGATCCGCACCAAATTGTCACCTAGACATGTCCGATTTTTCTTTAAGATCCATTAATTATTCTGTGAGAAACCAAGGAAAATGTAAAAAAACGCCTTATCTTGCAATGTTAAAGAAAGTGAGAAAAAAGTCCTGGTTCCTCGACCAAGTTTCGTGGTGAACTTTCCTGTAGTTTTTGTGTAATCCTACTAACTAACAGACAAACAAACAAACTGAGTCAAATGTAAGTGCAAACATAAACAAATACTTTTGCAAATCTCTCCATTATCCATTGCCCATGTTGAATAGAAAATAATCCGTCTCTTACTTTGGTAAAAGAGCAAGTCAAACCTGGAATGGATTTTAATGACACTGCATTTATGGCTGTGAAAGGTGAACTTTATTTGAGCAGAGATTTGGGTTTCCCACTGAGTAACAAAGCCGGAGGGCAGCCGAGCCAAACGGGTTGTCCCTTCTGCTGAAGGAGGCGATCTGCGGGGCTGCATCTTTGTCTTCTCCTCCGGCTGAGGGAGCCGGGGTTAAAGCCCTATTTAACCTGCTCTGCATGGCTCTTCCTGTCTGCGTCTTTTTTAAAGAAATTCTTTCATTCTTTTCCCCCCCCCCACTCTTTCCCTGCTTCCATCCATCACTGCTGTCTCTTGTACTCACACACACTTCCAGAGGGTACTTAGCCCAAGGCCGTGGGTAAAACACAAAAGAAAGAAAAAGAGGGGAACTTTGAAGACTTCCATCTTTCATGTGAGGAATTGTTCTTCATCCTAACATGAAAGAGGATGAAAGTAGCCACAAAGGACACCGGAGCTGTCTCTATCAGAACACAGGACTTCAGGGTTTTGGATCAAGGTGGCAGTATGGCTGTTTCTTAGAGACCTGTGTGTGATCCTGGAAAAAACTTTTCAAAAACTCTCCCAACATGACCTTGAGAAGTATCAAAGTGTTGCTAAAACTCAGATTTTCTGCTTTAGTCTCATCTTGTCGGGGGGGTTCTTCACTACACAGTGACTTATAATCTTCTGGTTTCAACTCTTGCCTCGCCCCCAGAATGCATCACACCAGCCGTCCTGCAGTTCGACACTTCTGTCGGAGTTTGAATTGATTTGAATTTCACACCGCCCGGGGCCTCAACATTCAGATATTAAACACATATCTCAGATACTCAGATATCTCTCGCTGTCAAAACAGCCCGGGTCGGCAACACTTGCTTGTAAATCAGAGACATTGTAATCTACTGTGACTGGAAGTGGTGAATGCTCCCTCTCTGTCTGTCTCGCACACAGACACTCGTACACTCCTTTAATCTCCTCAGAAGCCCCAGCTGACTTAAGCCCACAGAGCGTGTCTTTGTGTTGGGCAAACTTCAAACGCAGTTAAACATCACAGAGGGGTTGTGGAGAGGGCCCTAACCTCCGACTACAGGCCGCTACACAACACATTGTCTGCGAAATGATAAAAAAAGCCCTAATCATACTTAACTGCCCTCACTGGCTTGCCACTTGTTGACAGACACAATGGTGGACCTTGACAAGTGAACAAGTAATGGAGCGCAAGGAAAGAAGAAGAAGAGGAGCAGAAAGTGTTTACTCTGCCTCTGCCCGCAGTGAGAGCGTTTAGAAACTTCTTACTTTGCTTTCAGGGACACGCTTGATGTCATCTATTAAAAAAAGGACGTTGTTGTTTAGTTGATGACAGCAATTCATTAAGTTCTTTTTAATCCACAATTATCCCGTTTAGTCTTGTGTATGTTTGCATTGGAGAGGCACTCAATATTAAAGCATTAAACAATCCTGAGTCAGTGCACTGCATGCTGATGAGCCAGTTAAGATATAATTAAACAACTTAATTATACAATTCGGTACTCCTGGTATTAGCATCAATGTTCTACCTTTCCACCTCCCTGCATACAAACTACGGTATTAAATACTCTCAGGAAACCAAGTCAAGGAACATTTTTCATTGGCTGTTAAATGTTTTAAATTGATGCTGCTACTATTTAAAAACAACAGGTGATAGACTGGTTAAAAGACACTTGCCAGTATGAACACTCCGCTAACAACGATTAGGCCAATTATCACCTCTGCCAAGGAGGACATGTTTACACCCCTGTCCGTTTGTTTGTCAGCAGGATTGTACAGAATCTACTTTTAGAACATCTTCATAAACAGTTCATTCTGACACTTAGTGGAAGGACTGGACATGGGACAAGAAAGAACCCATTAACTTTTGGGGCGGATCCAGGAATGTTTTATTGCTTCAACCAAATTGCTATTCAATAAATTTCTGGATCTAGTGGATTTAAATGCGGCTCCATAAGGGGCTTTGATGGAGGTATACACTCTACTGAGGGACATTCTAGTTTCTGTATGTTGCTACTATCCTGATACAGCAAGTTCAGTATTATAATTAGAGTGTGGATACCCAGAATTTTGAAATGATATTCTGGTTTCGGTCTGGTTCGGTCACATTGGCAGGTTGGGATCAGACACTAAAAACAGAATGCGTGTGAGGTTGGTCTTGGGTCATTTTCTCTCGCGCTCGGTTGGGCTCAGACAGAACATTGTGGCTGCACTCTAATTAGAATCATACGTTTTTTTTTTCAAATTCAGATTTCCTCCATGGAGAGAAGCTCTAGTTATAAAGTTCTGAATGGCTTTTTTTCCTGAACGTTGACTCCGTTTAATTAGTATTCATCGCTGATGAGTCACTGTTGTGCAGATGGGGACCCACTCAAGTGTGTTTTATCATGTTATGACAACTGGAAATGTGTGCCAATCTTCTGACTTCTATGGATGACTAAAGTGCTGTGTGTGTACTGATAAGAGTTGTAATTCATCCAGATACAAATGCAGCCACTGATAATCGTTAGGAAACGTATTTGTACAAACAGGCTCTTTGTAGTGCCACCGAAGAACAAGGACCCGGCTTGTAGCTCCTTGATGAGCGGCTCGCTCGTGGACGTTGTGAACGTGATTGGTTAAATTCTGTTCAAAGTGGAATAATGACAGCTGCATGTGGGTTAGACGAGCTTCAAAAGCACAAAGAGTGGAGCTGCTGTGATGTGAGATTTAGTCTCACATGGCCAAAAAACGACACTCAGGCAACAGTGCTACGTCTTAGTGAAAAGCAAAAGTAAAAACATGTAAATGGAAAAGTTAGCAGCAAATATGTGTCGAAAACAAACGAGGCCAGAGAGAACAATAAGCTAATCAGTGGAGGAAATTATGGCTAATGGCTTGACGTCAGTCCGGGAAGTGCGTAATGTCGGGAAAGCCTCCGGTCCCCCGTTTCTATTATGATTCACAATGAGCTGCAATTCATCTGCCTCACAAACGCCTATCAAAATCTTTCAGATGAGATTAAGAGATGGTGAACCACAGTCCTTTAGTAACTAATACTGAAGGTATTTGAAGGATCATTTAATTAAAACATTGATGTGCATTTCTGGAGTAAATGCCAGCTTTGCCAACTTTCAACCTTTATCTGATAATCCTATAATTTTTCACCAATTATCTTTCTACCTCAAGGAAATACAAAACGACTGACATCAAATGTGTCCCTGCCCCTCCGAGGCTGCTGAAAACCTCCACCAGCCAAATGCATCCTCTGACAGTGAGCAGAGTTCATGCTGAACTAAAACCTCTATTACCTCAAATCTTGTCGGCTCACCTCCGGGGGACAGCAATTTGAGAGGAGAAGTGTCTCCATAATAATCAGACAACCAAAAAAAAAAATCCATCTATCTTTTACATAGTTGAAAGGAAACGTGTTAGTGTTTCAGACTGATCACATTTAAGAGACATGGATACTTAATGCTCCTTTGTTCCATTTGACAGTGGCTGTTTTGTCTTGGTTTACATTTTGCAGAACTAATGTGGTTAAACACACTTGCGAATCAAACAAGTTGACTTTTTTTGTGTTTTTTTAACACTACAAGCATAACTGTTATTCCAAATTAGCAAGAAAAGCTCAAATCAAAGCCGTGATTGTGCTCTTCTCAGGGGCTGTAGCTGGATCGAATCACATTTAAAACCAGATTTGAACTGTAAACAAAAAAATTGTCTTCGTACCGGACAGCTTTCCCACATAATTACATTTAACATTCAAGATTGACAAGACATGCCCAGTAACGATGGTGGAAATGTTCCCTCAGCTGTCTTCCACACGGTGAGATGAAGGGAACAGGGTGACTTTTTGGCAGAATAAAAAAACAGGAGCTGCCTCCCTGTGTGAGCAGGGTCATACTCTTCCTCTATCACCGCAGCCTCACCTTGGCACACAGGTGTCAGCGAGCCGCCTCCAGCTGAAAATAACCCTTGTGGAGCAGCTATCAGACAGTGGGTATGACTGTGAGATCCTGACACGGAGGAAAATCACATCTCTCCATAAATTACAGTTGCTCTCGTGTGATGGTAAAGAAATATCAAAATGCCCGAATGTCGTTTCAAATATATGTTGGTTAAAAATAATTGTGCCTATTCAGATGAAATCCACAAGTCAAGTTTGTAATTACCATATCGTAATAAAAAGACTGAATCTTTTTCAGTTGACACTTTGTGAATTACTGGTTTTGTGAATCTTATCGACTATGACAAGAGAAAAAATAAACATTTCTTCTGTGTCACAGTTCTGTCTCTTAGCAAATGTGTTTTTCATGCTTCACAATTACATTATAGTCAGAAGTGTAATTGTTGCTTCCATTTGGTGTATGGGTGTTGTTTTTTTTCTAGTGTAGACATTTACAATCACAGGTTCTGAAAGGTGCCTCTGACCAAAAGAGGTGGTCTGGTTCCAGATCAACCTGAACCCTGGTTTGGATCATTTCTGGTGTGAAAACACCTTTTTTGGATGGTTTGGACTTTTGGACCAATTGCAGGAAGTCTTTATATACACTTTATTCTAATAGTAAGCAAATACAACAACTGACCTGACAGAAAATTAATGTCAGATGTCCGCCCGCCTACAAACCAATCAATGTAAAGTAAAGCTACACGCATCAAATGTAAACAGACACCTGCCTAAAACAAATGTGGTCTATTCCGCAATAAATCCTGTCTGTTTAAAGTTGAGTTTTAGTTAAAGGTCCAGGCTGTGTTGTGAAACTGTTTATATTATTTAGTCTAACATTGCTAATATAAATAGGGTGGACACAATTGTAGAAACACATGTCAGAATAATATGGTCTGGTTATTGTTAATAAAGTAAACACAGCTCTTCCACTCTCTTGACTTTTTGAGTATTAAACCAAGACTGTGATCTTCCCCCGATCGTAACCAAGTGCTGTAAGTGCCTGAACATAACACTTAGCAATGTTAAATCATGCTCTTGTTACTATGGGAAGACAACAAATGAAAAATCTTATCTTGGAACGTTTAGCAGACACATTCTTTCATTTGCCAGTAACATTAATTCACAATATCATTATATTGATAAAAAAAAAACGTTTACATTTCTTTTGAAATGTATTTATGTAATTTTGAGGACACAGGAGTTCACCAAATCCAGCCGGTTATAGTTGAGTTGTCTGGGTGGAAATAAAATGTATTGGACTGTTCAGGGTAAAAACTGTGGCCCAGTATGAAGGCGAATGGCTGAGAGGGATAGAGAGAAACACTGTCGTTGAATCTGTTCAGCTACAACATCTCACAGCATCTTTTATCCTTTTTCCTCCGTCACATTTATCCGGTTCTATCTCTCAGCCGGTTTCTCTACCTTCTACCATTTAACTCTCTCCCCCTTGTAACCTTCACCACTATGTTATGGCCTCGTTCTGTTTAATACATCTCTGCATGTTCCTCTCTCTCTGACTCACCCACTCTCCCTCCCTCATTTCCCATGTCTCTTTCCCCTGCTGGCTCTCTCCATCCCTCTTTCCTTCCACCTCTCCCCCTCTTCCTCCTCCTCTGGATAGCTGCAGTAACGAACCCATAAATTGGAGCAAGACAGCGGTGGCGGCTACAGGTTGGGGTTGGGAGGAGGGTGGATGTACAGAGGAGGGGAGGGGGAGGCTGAGGCTGACAGAGAGAGGGTGACAGAGGTAGAAAGAGGAGAGAGAGAGAGAGAGAGAGAGAGAGAGAGAGAGAGAGAGAGAGAGAGAGTGAAAAGGGTGGGAGCAGGGCAAGGATTCATTCCTGCAGACAAGGGAAGAGATATGACTGTCGTTGGAGAAGAGACAGACTACAAGGGGAGAGACGGAGGGGGGAGGAGGAGCAGAGATGGAGGTAGGAATAGAGACAGGGGGAGGGGCGTTGGGGGGAGGAGGCTCCATAAATTGGTTCAGGAATTAATTTGCACTAGGTAAAGGTATAGCCTTGGAACATGCCATCCCAGTCAGATGAGAGGTCCTGTGGAAGGGAGACTGATCACAATGGCAGCAGATGGTGGAAAAGTCGCAGGGTTGGTGGGTTTTCTCAGGGGGGGGGGGGTACGATAGGGTGACAGGAGTGGAGGGAAAAATATAACAGGGACAGATGAGGCCACAGCGGACAGACAGACTGACAGACAAACACACCAAGCTCAAATGTACTGTGAAACAGAAGCGGCCACCTGGCAACTGCGATGGTCCCACTGGAATGCCAGATAATCATGCTGCTGGGTGCTAAATATCATCAGCGTGTGAATACCCATCCCTCTGCAGCATTTCTAATTACTCGGGTGGCGTCGGACTAATACATATTGGCAGCACTGTAATATTCATTAGCAAATAAGATTCCGCGATGTCTTAACTGCAAATGAAAAAAGTTTGGGGAGTAATTGTAATGTCTTTTAAATCGAAACAAGCCGGCAAACAACTTTGGGTACGCGCTAATACGATGTCACTCAAGCATACGTTGTTGGGTTTTTTTCATAGTTAATTTGAGAGATGGATGGTGTAGTCGAATGTTTAGCCCTTATTTTCTCTGCAAAATGGGCTGCATGAATTATCTCGGCTGCATTAAAATGCCGATAAAAGGAGTCATTTACTTAATCTCGGGCTCCATAATCATTTCTCACGCATTGATTCTCTTTCACATACGCAGTCTGCAAAGTTTTCACAGTACAGTTGACACCTGAAGCCAGTAATACTGAGGGCGGCAGGAAGGAAGAGGAGGCAGGATGGGTGGAGCAGGAAATGAAGACTGTTTTGTGAGTGTGGGGCTCAATTTGCCATGCTGGAAAAGCTGCATGGAGGCAAAACTGTGCTCAATAGCATCAAAGCAATCAAGGCAGGGGGAAAAAGGCAAATAGATAAATAGCAAAAAAGAAAAAAGTCTCAAACCAAGCCATGCAAAATATCAACAACTGCTCACAACACAAGAAAATCCAAGACACCTCCTCAGAGCTGATTCTCAGAGAAAATGGAAAATAAAAGACTGCAGAGCTGAAATAGAAATAGAACTGATAAACACTGAAAGAAGCTGCAATGGTGTATTATAAAAATGATAATAATCATAATAATAATAACACAGGGGAAAAAAACAGCAAGAAGCATTGTTTTGAAATGTGAAGCCCTGTTGCAGTTACCTGAGCATTGGAACTCCCACTTCCCCCCCTAAATAAGAAAATGATTGTGACAACTTTTAGTTTTTTTGTGATCTTGTTATGTTCAGCGCGCTCCTCGCTGTTCCTTGTGAGGCTCGAGCAGCGCTACACCTGCTCAGGTAAAGGCAACAAGGTTATAGCGACAGCATGTTGTGATGCTGGCTGTAGGCATGCTGTCTGAAGTCTCTGCCACCATTGTGCTTGGATCTACCCACTGGGGCCTCACCGCTTCCAGCTGACACGTCATTGTCACGGCGCTGCCTCTGTGTATCCCACAGACAGGAGATACTGGAGTGTGTGAAGTGAACTGAACCCGCACCATGTACTATTTTATGAGATTTGTACGTGTCTGTACCTTTCATTTATTAACTACTTCATTTCTTTACTACTTAATTGGAGTAACACCCCCAAGTTTCCGATGGTATATATGTTCTGTCAGTATTTCCAAAATCTTAAGACTCTTTCAACCATGTGGATGAAAAACTATTCCTGTATTTAGGTTGCGGCGTTATTTTAGCTTTACTTACATTCTTGATCTTTTAGTCAAATTCAAACAAAATACAAACGTATTAAGTAACATTAATAATGTATATGAGAATTTATTATTTCAAAAAGTTTAATAATTTTGCTTTACTGTGTTCAACTGAACAAGGAGATGCGTTGATCCCAGTTTGGCTACAGGAAATTCTAAAGATGTTCTCTGGTGCAGAAATATGTTTTCATTCAGGTGGTTAGAAGAGTTTTGAGGTGATTCTGGAAATGAGAGTTGTCAAATGACCTTCTGGCTTCATCACAGATTGCTCTATAGCTTTTTAGACACTAATGTAATGTTGATACATCACGGTCACAAATTAGTTTGTGCAGGAACTGACACTGCTGCACTTTTTAAAAGAAATTTGACAAAGAAATGACAAAGAAATGACACCGTCTAAGGCCAGAAGCTGCTCTCCATCTCGTTCTATTTATACAAAGTAGAGAATGTATCTGCCGGGCCACGCTCATGATGAATCGCTGTTATTAATAATCAATATCCTCCCAAGGCTAGGTTAATGCCACCTCTAATAGCATGAGCTATGTGAATGTAGCTGGGACATAATGCATGTTGTGTGTAATAAGCTGGCTGTTATATTAAGGGACAAAACATGGATCGGCAGCACTGGAGTGACCTCTGTGTGTGTGTGTGTGTGTGTGTGTGTCGTCCCTCTCGTCTCTTTGCCTTCCCTCCTTTTCTCTGTCTCATTTATCCAGCGAGCCGTCCTTGAGGCGGTACAGCATTAGGCAGGTTGTTAACACAAGAGAAAAGGGCGTTCAATGTCATGTCACTGTGTCGCAAAGCATGACAGAGCCGGGGCCCGGGCCCTCTTCTCAAGGAAATAAATACATCGCCATCTTCCTTTCAGAGTGTAATGGTCTGGATATTACATCTCCTGTGGGACATTACTGTCCACGGACAATAAATCCACCCTACAGAGTGTGTGTGTGTGTGTGTGTGAGTGTAAGTATGTGCATACGTGTAATTTAATGAGCACAGAATGTTTCTGCGTAGGGATGTATCACGTATTTATGTTTGCGTGCACATGCACAGTTTGAGGCAATTTGTCCCCCGGAGAGAAAGTGATCCAGTATCTCTGCACCTTGTCAGCTGGAAGCAGCGAGGCCGCCGTAAATCTCAATTAGGGCAAACCCCTCCCTCCCCGCTTCCTCCCTCCCCCTCCCCTCCCTTGCCACAGGTGACAATGGACCAAATTGACTGACGCTCACTGTTGCGTTCCAAGGCTTACCATTGGCTTCAGGCTGGGTCTGAGAGGGCACGGCCATGTAGGGGTCCTCCCCTTTGTCTGAGCTCATGGGGGGGTCCTTCCGCTCCACCATGCGGCCCCGCCCCAGGGGGCCCTCGGCGGCCTCAGGTAGGGCCGAGGTGGGGAGTGTGAGGGTGTGGTGATGGTGGTGATGGTGGCCTGCCGGACACAACACAGGTTAACCGACGCCCGGGGCAGAGAGGGATAGGCTGCAGTGCATGTGAGCACAGGCCAGCAGGGGTTCACACACACACACACACACACACACACACGCACGCACACACACACACACACACACACACACACTTCCTTTGAAGCATACACACAGACTCGATCCACTCACACCCACACACACAAGGACAGCTGCTGGGCTGTGCGAGCCAACAAAGTGTTTCTCTCTCGGTGACCCTGACCAACTCATTAGTAAATGTGTGTGTGTGTGTGTCTCAGGATAGACATGTCCTTTCTTTTTTTCCCTGTCATTCTCTGCCTCTCTCTGTCTTCTCTCTCTCTCTCTCTCTCTCTCTCTCTCTCTCTCTCTCTCTCTCTCTCTCTCTCTCTCTCACTCTCTCTTTCTCTCTCTCTCTCCCCTCCTGTTCTGACTGACACGTCAAAGCTGTGCTGGGCCTGTCACAGCGGAGCTGAGCACAATCCTCCACAATCACCATAGGGTGTCTAACTTTAATATGAAGGAAACAAACTTTCTTTCCATCACTTCACTTTAGTAACTTTTCTTCAAAATGTAGAGAGCTTGTAAGTCTGTTCATGCTCCTTCCTTTTACTTTTCTCAAGCTTTCTTTCACCTTAAACCCGACATTTCAATAGATCATTTTCATTTTTAAGCTGAAAAGTCAAATTTTGTATAGCTCTAGTTTCTTAACTGTTAAAATTCTCAGTTTTTTGTGACATTTAACAATTTGTCACAGTAAAGAAGCAACTTCATTTCCTCTTAACCCTTTTCTCTTGTCTCCTCGGTTTCCCCCATTTTGTCCCTTTTTTTCCTTCATTCCTTTGTTTCTAACCGAAGGTCTCCCCGATGTTTCTTATCTCCCTGGCCGACAGTCTTTATTTAGCAAGGCCCTCAGCAACATGGCCTGATCAATCATCAGAAATATGTCATTAAAATTTAATGAATTTTCTCTGATCTGACTAGTCCATGTAATTAAACTCTTAGGGAGGATACATAACAAAGCCAGGAAGTGACACTGATAATGACACGACCAAGAAGATTGGCAAAATACTGGATGTCTGTCTGTTAAAATGAATCCACTGTTACATACACCTTAGAAAATCTCCACTTTGTAATCTGTGGATCGTACCTGTTGCCTCTCTGTCTACAGTATCACTGCACGTCTCTCAAATGAGCTCTGGGTTTTCCTGCATCCGCCTCGCTCAGTTTTTTCTCATTTTTCCAGAAGTTGGAACGGGTGCATAAGCTTTGTCTGACTATTTTTGAAGCGTGCTAATCACGTTACCATCCCACATACTTACAGTACACGTTTAAAAAAATATTTCCTAGATTAAAAGTGAAGAGTTCCAACATCCTCTGTGGAGCTCAGCCCCCAATTCCTATTTTTTAAAACAGGTTCTCCTCAGAGGAGGTGACAGCAGTGTGTGTGTCTGTCTGTGTGTGTGTATATGTGTGTGTTTACTTGCACATATGCAAGTGTCTTTTCAATATGTGGTTATGCTTGTGTTTTTAATGAGTAGACATTTCAGGGGACTAACATCGATGCTGCTAGTAGACTACGCGCAACAGACACCCGCACACAACACCACCCAGAGCCTCCTCCTCCTCCTCTTCCTCCGTGTGGCGTGGCAATCATTAAAATGATTTATTTAACTATTGGCCCAGGGCTGAGAGATTAGTGTGACAGGCCTATTTTATAATTCATTCCCCCCACTGCCAGGGGAAGTGCAATTCAGGCAGATGACACACATAGAGAGAGAGAGAGAGCTTGGAGCCTCGGAGCTCCTCCACGGATCAGGGGAAAAAAAGCCCTAAACTGCAGACGGATGCACATCCCTCTCTTTCTCCAGATTAAAAGGGAGGGAAGGTTGTCTAGTCTGGAGTAGAGGAGAGGAGAGGAGAATGGAGAGGGGGCATTTATTTATCTCCAAATCCATATCAACCACTGGCAGATATATGGAGAGGCTCTGGGGCAACGGCTGAGACTTTGTTTGGGGGGTTGTAAATGGGGTGTTATCTCTGTGTGTGTGTGTGTGTGTGTGTGTTTGGAAACACACAGCCAAGCTTTTGGAATCATATTCAACACTATATGGGTGCAGATGCTGATACCATGACCCTGGATCTGAAAAGAAGGGAGAGAATCGCAGTGGGGGTGCAGCCACAGGGGGGTGAGAGAGGGAGAAAGGGAGAGAGCTGGGCTTTCTGGAACAACTTCAAAATATCTATTCTCGTCTTTCTGTATGGATCTGACTGTTTTGATCTGGCTGCTGCAAGGTATGTGTGTGTGTGTGTGTGTGTGTGTGTGTGTGTGTGTGTGTGTGTGTGTTTGAGAGCGACTGAAAACCAAGCTAACGCACCCTCTGATTAGATAAAACTAAGGTGGATGTGAGTGTAGATTGCGGGTGCTGCAGATAAGAGTGACTTTGTTGCAGGCGAATCACATCTGTGTATCATTACTCCAAAAGACCTGAGTGAGCAAAAAATCTGCCATTAGTTAAGTGTGATTGTGATATTACGCCGTGCGATTAAGAAAGTGAACGCATTTGCATGAAGGAGCCGTCTTTCCATGTTTGCATGTGCGAAACGTCCGTGCACGTTTACATTAGCCTTTTCTGAATTAATTATCTTCGACTCTGCCGACTAAAGGGCTGCTGCCAATTGCACGTGCTTGGTGACAGTTGGCAGAAACGCGTCTGATCTATTGCTGACTAGAAACAGGCTTCATTGGCCTCTCTGATGACACGTCCTGCTTAATGTGCACGTCGAGGCATTTCTTCAACATCAAGGCCCCAAACCACCAACAACCAGATCCATCCAATTAGCCCAGCAAAGGTCAGGGATAATCAATGCTACTGCACAGGAGATAAAGGGGACGGGGCTGGGGGAACACGAAGGGAGTGGAGGTCTTACACAACTAATAGAATCAGAATCAGCGTTTAAAGATTTTTAAGCGTAGGTTTCTGATTTCTAATACTACGTCCTTTATTCTATACGTCAACGGGGGCCAGAGGAGGAAAGACTACGAGGAGTGGAATTTACTGACCATGCCTGAATGTTTCATTACCTTCGTAACTGGGAGGAACGTCTATCGAAAAGAGAAGGAATGAGATGAATTCAGTTAAAGCCCTTGAGTCATTAATAACCCGTCTTTACACATGTGGGCGGAGTTTTCATTTACTTGAGAGGGAATGATTGATTGAATAGATGAAGAGGTGTGGCAGAAGTTTAAGAGTCTGGGTGGATGAAATGTAGCTGCTGCCTTTTTCTTTTTAATTGCCTCTACAGTAAATGTGGGATACTTACCGTTGAGTGCCACAAAGGTATCTGGAAGGAGAAGAGAAGAAATGAGAATAAACGTGTTATTGCACGCAGTAAAGAGAGGTTCTGCTCAAACATGATCAAGAAGCCATGACTTTTAAAGTAATTCACAATCGACCGGCTGCTCAATATCCCCCCCTAACTTTTAATCAGAGGTGATCTATGAAGGTCAAACACGACGGCTTCCCTTGACTAAACACACTGATGAAATTGAAGAGAAAATGCACTGGCTTCATTTACTCTGCGTAAATAGTTGAAATTGAGATGAAATGGATGAGGATGAATGATTTAACGTCAAAATGTTTTGAAGCCGACTCTTGCCAACTGAGCAGCTCAGTAGAATTTTAACAGGCTAAAGCATTTACCAAATCCAAACAGTTATTATGGACATAAAAAGATCAAATATACATTGGGCCTCTGTGCCAGTCCCTGTGTTGTCAAAAGAGACCTTTCAAAGCGTCCGAGGTCGACTGGGTTCAGAGCCCCGTCTTGTTTTGTGTTTCAAAATGAGCCCAGTGACGACTCACAAGTCAAATCCTGTGTGTCACTTGAATGTTTGGGTTGTGTTTGTGTTGCAATTTACAAGAAGGAACCCAGTCTCTGCCCAGTGGGACACAACACTCTATTGACCGGGGGGGGACCAGAGAGACAGCGGGAGCAGGACAGAGGAGGATGAGAGCCGAAAGGGACAGATGGATGGAAGAGGCTGAAAGAGAGGATTGTGAGGGCGGAACAGACGGCGGAGAAAGAGGTGACAGCAGCGGAGAAAGAGACGGAGAGACGAGTGAAGAGTGAGAGCAAGTTAACAGAGAAGAGAGGAATGGTGGGAGAGGGGGGGGGGGGGGGGGGGGGGGTGTATGGAAGAGAGGAGGACAGATAAGAGTGAAGAGGGCCTGCTTACTTTGGCAGTCTCCCAGGCCATCTGTGTTACCATGTTCCACGTCCTGCTCAAAGGCTGATCTGCGGGGAACAGAGACATCATGGTCAGCGGTGGAAAACAGGC